>NC_142155.1:5321515-5624545 GCF_024610735.1 Ursus americanus | reverse complement strand
TACTCCAAATAATTACATCTTTTTTTTAAAAAATAAGAATTTGACATATCTTTGTATACTAAAGCATCCATAAAGACAGCCAACTTAATTCCTTCGATGATGAAAATTCTATCTTCTTACTCCTCCAACTGGTCTTATTAATTACTTCTTACTTTGAAGAAGTAACTTTACTATGATTATCAATCAAATATATTATCACTTTAATGAAATTTTTTCATAAACCTCTATTTCACAAATGACACTTCTGAAATTTTTCTTTGGCAAAATAACTGACTACACACACACTGTTAATTGTACTGCTTCATAATTCATTACTAGAGGTTTCTGCAATTGATTTTTTAAAAAAAATCTAAAGATGCTGAAATAGAAATACAAGTTTTTCTTTTTTTATTTTGTTGAAAGGTATCCCTGTTATATAGGAAATAAATTAAAAAATATATGACTGGATAAACAGCAGTATTTGAGGAAAACTTTATGCTTCATATAGTGGTTACAGAAACATGGTAACACTGCATAGTAAGCTGTATGTGATATTTAACCACTGCAATTTCAATACTCAACAAAATATACTAAAAATCTATATAAGAAGAAAAATGTAGAGAGGGAAAGTACTTGAACACAAAGAATATCTAACATACTATAATTTGATAAAAGACAAAGATGCCCTTAATTTTAAAATGGGTGTAGGACCGCCTGGGTGGCTCAGTCGTTAAACATCTGCCTTCAGCTCAGGTCATGATCCCAGGGTCCTGGGAATGAGCCCCACATCGGGCTCTCTGCTCAGCAGGAAGCCGGCTTCTCCCTCTCCCACTCCCCCTGCTTGTGTTCCCTCTCTCGCTGTCTGTCAAATAAACAAATAAAATCTTTAAAAAAAATTTTTTAAATGAAAAAATAAAATAAAATGGGTGTATTAGGAGTAGGGGTGTCTGGCTGGCTCAGTTGGAAGAATATGAGACTCTTGATCTCGGGGTCATGAGTTTGAGACCCACATGGCTGTAGAGATTACTTAAATAAATAAAACTTTAAAAATAAATAAATAAAAATGGGTGTACTGGAAATCAAATTCTGTTGTACAAGAGGACTTTTGAAGTACAATAACACAATATAAATATTAAGAATTTCTTCACATGGTTTTCTAAAGTTTTTCCTATCTATATTCTATCTTCATATTTGTGAGTTTCTCAAAGTACCACTGTTAAAACTATTTTAAAAACCAGATTAATTATCAGCAATATAACTGTATTGTAATATGCACAATTTTCTTTCAAATTTAACATCTAAATAAGTGTACAATACAGAACTCTTTCTTGAAACTTAAAGGCAAAATAATGTCTAAATAAACTCCTAAACGGATTTCCTTTGTGATATGCAGAGTACCTGTAAGCAGTCCTCAAATCTTCAACAGTTATAAAATGAAGAGACTGATAATTACCATATTGAAATAAGATCGAATTTTGACTCCTCTTGCCAGATCCCACACTATCACGTTTCCATCGTGACCAGCAGAAAAGAGAACTCTTGGATCGAATGGGTGTGGCTCAAGGACAAACACCTCATCTTCATGACCCTGAAATATTTTTGAAGTGGCAAAGAATTATAAATTTGAAAAAAGGAAACATCAATCAAACATCAATATGGCAACATTTCTAAAATTTGAATTATAAGACATATTAAAGTGGCAAAAATCTTCAAATTTATCAATGGATAATAATGAAGCTGAGCTAATACCACCAACCAAGGCTTTGCTATCATTTGGTGAAACCTGAGAATAATATTGATGTAGCCCTACATACTAAATAACAGCAAGGATCTAGATTTCCAAGCCAAACTAGTTTAACTACATTTTAAATTATTTCTGATCTCCCACAAAGACCTGTTATCCATCTAGCAAGATTTTTTAGCTAACTTTTTATGAAAGACTTTCTCAATAAAAAACAGTCCATTCTATAATTAGCTTCATTATACCAAATAAAAATGAGTCTTTTTTTCTCACCATCAGGACATGAATTAGTTGACCGGTGTAAGAATTCCAAACTTTCAGAGTCATGTTATTAACTGCAGTTATAACTGTATTGTCATGTCGATCCCAAGCTACCATAGTTACTTTCATTTTTGTGATTTTATCTTCTATTCCTTGAAGGTTTTGGCTGAAAGTGATGGAGGCAGTATTTGTTTACACTGATATTATTTATTAAAATAGTAGTATGACAAAAACCTAAATGTGGTTTTCTTATAAATTGTACTTATATTCATACATGGATAACTATCATTTAATGGTAATTAAGAATAGTTTGAACCAACAAAGAATGAGGGCAAAAGTCACTGCACTGAGTCAGCAAATCCAGGATTTCAGCACTCCTAAGCCCTTAGTAATAGATGATCTTAGGCGTGTTATCAATTAACTCTATCTGGATCCAAGAGTTCTGTGCCATGCTATTCACTCTCCATCTTTTACTGCTTTTGTCATGCCCTGCTAACTGCTTTGCTCTTCCATCCGAGACTACTACACAAAAATACAAATAGAGTTAACTGATTTCTATAGAAACTAAAACCAAAATAACAGTTGTAAGGTGAAATATAATT
This sequence comes from Ursus americanus, assembly GCF_024610735.1. Classification (NCBI taxonomy): domain Eukaryota; kingdom Metazoa; phylum Chordata; class Mammalia; order Carnivora; family Ursidae; genus Ursus; species Ursus americanus. Next base: position 5,621,962 of record NC_142155.1, on the reverse strand, counting down.
TCTCATGGCTGGAAAAAACCATTAGATATACCATATCATCCCTCAGTGACATACTACATCATCTCCCTTTGACATATGAACAACATAGTACGTCCTACTTTCTGAAGAACACCAGCAAAACTTAAAAGTATTCCTACAGTACTATCATCTCCTTAACAAACTGAACTGAAAAACATCATTAATGCAGATCTTCTCATATTTTTGGCAAAAAATAATTTCAGAAATATCCTTTCCATCTCCAATAGCACTAATTATTATAGAAAAGTAATCATTTTAACATGGATTATGACATGATTTATAGGCTGAGAGTCACATCAACCTACAATACAGCATACATTAAATTATCTACCTTTATCTTCACACTATTTCAAACTTGATCTCTTACCCTGCTGGACGAGTAGCCATATCCAACAAAATGCTCTTCCATTCTCTTCGTTTAAATTGCCAAATACGCGCTGTCCCATCACGACTGCCACTTACAAACCTATGTTAAAGGAAGCCCAACCCCCCCAAAAAACCACATGCATTTAACCAAAATGTGTTTTCCCAGAGATGTTTTTCAAAACACTGAAAGAGAGCATTCATCTTTACTTACACAGCATTCTAATACAATAGAGATTACTGTCAGATATTCTCTGTAAAACTAAGAACTTCTGCAACTTTATGGATTTTAAAATTTTATACACATACATTCTAATGTGTTTGGCTAGGTGACTAGGTCTCAAAATAACACTCAACAGCGATTCAAGGCCACTATTTACTACCTTACAAACAGAATCAATATTTTCCAATGGAAAAATACTGATTTTCCTCTCAACTGAAGAACTTGACTTCTTTTACTCAAGGTGCTTATAAATATCTTTCTTTCATTTTAAAATAAGAACCTGGGAAAATTTATACATCATTTAAGCCTATCATCAATACATAGTTCTGCCTCAAATATTACATTATCATACATTCCAAAACTCTTAAAAGCTTCCCTACACTTTGACAAGTACAGAAAATATAAAGGGTGGATAAAAATCCCTTTTATTAAAAGTGGCCAAATAAACTAACATTAATACAAAGAAAACAAAGATGTGCTCAGGCTATAGTCAGTTTAGTATAACTCGTTAACACCTTCATATTAGGTAGCCAGCTTTTATATAATTCTAATTAAAATCTGACTACAAGAAATGACTTTATTTGAAAATGTTAAATTGGAATTAAATTTCCAAACAAAAATAATTATTTTACCTGTTGCTAGTGTTGGAAAACTGGATACTGTCAACTTTGTCCTATGTACAAGCAGATAAAAAAGAGAATCCTCAATATAACTATTAGACTCATTTAAATTGTTCCAATCTAATTCTTTTTACCAGCACTTACAGTATGAAACTCCAATTCTGATATTTTCTCTGGCTGACCTGATCCAAAAAAATAAACCCGAATAATATGATCTGTGCTTCCTGTGGCCAGAAACATTCCACCTGCGGAATAACAGTGAACACTTATGAGTAAAACGTAATTTCAAAATCTCTGAAAATTAAGTAAAATGCAAGCAACATTACCATGATACACACTCATGATTAACATTTTATTCTAAAACTATTCATATTGATTCTAAGTATATAATACATTTAAACCTGAACTTTATGAACTTATAAGTTTACAAACACAGCTTTAACTAAGATGAATTTTTCAATTTTTCAAAACAGGAGTAAAGATTTCTACTACAAATGACTTCGCTAAGTGATTACATAATTTCATGTTAAAATTAGCAGTCACCCTCCCTAGAAACATGTCTTTTAACTCTGCTTACGTCCTTCTCTTGCCACATGTCCTACCTGTTAAAATCCTATCAAACTTTTAGAGCCCAGTTTCTTCAGTAGGTTGTCTTTGCAACTCTGCAATCCAATGAGCCTATCCTCTGAACTCTTATTAAGATTTTGTCTTGTAGCACATACATTTTACTTTACATTAGTTATTTATATATACAATTTACCCTCTTTCCTTGGAATCAATACTCTCCCACAATGTTGAAAACAGTGCTGTATATAACTGCTTACAGAGTACTCTCAAATCATGGATAGTGCCTATAACTGTGTTATTACCAAAAGGAAAACTGTCTTCATGGCAGTAGCAGTAGAAATCTAGAAGTTAGATATTAAAAATGTTTGGATATTAATATGGCAAAAAAAGACTTATGTCATTAGTTTGTAATCACCTGTTGAGGTACAACTGCTATCCACAACTATGATTTGAGAAGATTAGTAAAACTGGAGGTAAATATGGAAGGAACTGGTATTAGGAAAATTAGGTATTAAATCTATTGATGTTTAGTTTCATTTTCTCATCAGTTCATTTCAAATATTCAAATTATAATTTCCTTAAAAAGACATATCCATTCAAAATGTTACTGCATAAACTCAAAACATAACTGGAGTATCACTACTGCTATATAGCTACCTTTTAAAAAGGAAAGAAGAATTTGGAGCAAAGTAATTAATAAAGATTTACAAATAGCAATCAATTTTTACTTAGCTACAGAATACTTCCAAACTCCATGAAAACATAAAACATATCTAAAATACCTTTCTTCCAATGAGGTAACTATTCAAGGATCTATTCTTTAAAAGAGTCAATTCTGAAACTCTTCTTCTCTCCTACCAGAGCATTACGGTCTCAAAGAAAATTCTTAGTCATGTGAATACATAAAATAACTCTGGTAAAGTTCAAATATTTTTTTTTCCTTTTTAAAAAAGATTTTATTTATTTATTTGACAGAGAGAGACACAGCAAGGGAGGGAACACAAGAAGGAGGAGTGGGAGAGAGAGAAGCAGGCTTCCCGCTGAGCCGGGAGCCTGACAAGGGGCTCGATTCCAGGACCCTGGGATCATGACCTGAGCCGAAGGCAGACGCTTAACGACTGAGCCACCCAGGCGCCCCTAGTTCGAACATTTCTATATTAATTTATGACCATCCCTTGGTATACGTATGTGAATAAATCTGTATTACAACAGCAAATATTTTCCCAAAATTTTATGTGTTCCACTAAAAGCTTTCCCATGTACAACTTTAAGTGGAAAATTAGGGAGAAAAAAATCTTACCAGCGCTAAAAGAAGAACAGATCATTTGAACTCCAGGCCGAGGGCGCTCTGTAAATTTAGCAGGTCTCGGACTAGAACACAAAAAATAAACAATTAAAAATATCCACAAAAGGATCAGCAAGACCAAAAATGAGCTGTTCCAAAAAATAATCACAGAAAGACAAAATTAAAGAAGCAACAGATGGCTCTCTTCCTAAAAACAAGTTGGAAATCATTATGTGTTGTGATCAGCAGATCTTATGGCAACTCTATAGATTTTGTGATCCACACATGAAACATTCTCAAAGCCACTGTCATACTGGACATGCAGTTGTTACATTTACTTCTAATCAAATTTAACAAGTTTTCAGTTTTTCATACAGTACAATAGCAATGCACAAATACATTAGAAAGTAAGTCATTTATAAACATGAACACACTAGCAAAATAGGTGCTGCCTCTTGTGGCATATTTATACCATCAGGTTTAGGTAATAAACTTTTTCAGTACTAGATACTGTTAATTAAACATTTCCCTCTGTTAATCGTCTGATGTGATGAAATATGCCTTTTAAGACCCAGAAAGAATCTTACACTCACCCTAATGAAAATCTGAAGACTGTTTCAATCTTATGTCAACTATAATGCTCATTCAAAATAATCATCTACAGAAAAGTCACCTACACTCAAAAATATTTACATTAATTGTATAAATGTGTTACAGATGTCTTCTATTTACACTACTGACATTAAATGTTACAATCAATGATACTAAATAAAAGAAAAATTACAGATTTTACACCATACCAGCTCCAATAAACATACAATATATTTGTAATGCTCCACATACAGTGATTTTATTTAAAGCCCTACTTAACATACATTTTGACCTAGTTTTTCTCAGTTTATCAGGGGAGAAAATTCAAAAAACAATTACAGCCTCAACCAAAGTGCACTGCATAATTTCTACAATCTGCAACAACTGAATATAGAGTGGTTTCAGTTTTGTGATCATATAAGGAAAAAAAGTACAAAATATTTATGATCAGTTATATATTTAGAACAAGAACAATCTTTTTCACTGATACACAACACAACAAAAAGTACTTATTAAAAATTCTCGTAATTAATAAGTGTATAAATATGTTTTTTTAAAGATTTATTTATTTGAGAGAGAGCGAGAGAGAGCACGTACACTCTCACAGGACAGGGCAGAGGGAGAGGGAGGGGAGGAGAGAGAGAGAGAGAGAGAGAGAGAGAGAGAGAGAGTGTCCCAGCTATGGAGCCCAAGGCGGAACTCGATCTCAGGTCCCTGAGATCGCAACCTGAGCTGAAACCAAGAGTTGGTCACTTAACTGACTAAACCACCCAAGAACCCATATAAATTTTTTAACATGACATAACAATTTTTCTTAGTCACAGGATCTTACATAACTGAGTGTAAATAGATAGTCTGGAGAAATAGAAAGTTATTAAAACATTCTTACAACCTAAACAATTATTCAGAGTAAAATTAAAGTAACTGTAATTTAAGTAAATTAATCTGAAATTATAAAGGCAACTAAATGCACTACTTTAATCTTATGTATCCTAGGCTCTACATTTTTGTTAATTCTTGGCACAATCATTCATCTAAGGGTTAAGCATCATTTGGCCTGAACTTATAATCAGAATATGCAAACAATCATATAGATTGCCATTTTAAATGGACTTTAATATTTCTAAAGGGAAAAAACAGATATACAGGTACAAATAATTTATTTTTAAATTCACATTTGAGGAAATATTTTAAGATAAGGCCTTGGATTCAGACTCTCTGAGTTCAATTTCCAAATCTGCCATTTATCAGGTGAATGACCTTAGGCAAGTTAACATTTCTGTACCTCAGTCTCCTCATCTGTAAAATGGCAGTAAAAAGAAACCATAATCTTAAGACTTACTGAGATAAATAAATTTAATCCACACAGAGTGCTTAGTACTGTGCCCAGCACACTCAATAAATATTAGTATTGTTAGTATTTTAATTCACTTCAACCAGTCCTAGATAGTCCATCAATGAATAACTGCTTTTAGTTTGGTACAGTGGTTGAGAGGGGGTTCTAACAGTATACTTCCAGTATCCACCTCAGTTTTCTCTCCCATCTGTCCTAAAGATAATATTTGTATACCTTCTTCATACGGTTGTCATAAAGATTAACGAGATGACAAATGTAAAGTGCTTAGCGTAAGCTTAGCAGACTAAGTGCTTAATAAAATTTTGTAATCATTATTATCTGTATATTTTAGGATTCCCATTCTCCCCTCACATCTAATCTAAATATGCTTGGACAGCTTTCTCCAATCAGAGATCTCTTCAGCCAGCTTCCAAGTCACCCAGCCACTCCTATTTCTCACCTATGAAGCAGCACCTAATTATTAGTGGGAGTTGTTACCGTATACATAAACATTGTATAGAAGCAAATTTATCAAGAGATGTGGGTTTCCAAAATAGGTTTCATTTACTAATAGAACTGATTTTCTCAATTAATGCAGATTGGGTTCCTGAAGGCACCTCCTCATCAGATTACACAAAAGCATTACAGCTCAATACAATTTCTGCCTCTGATCAGTAATTAAAACCCCTAAGACAGTAACAATCTACATCCTGCCAAAATTTTTGACAGCTATCAGCCATGAGTAAAAATGGAAAGGAAAATAGGTGTCCCAAAGCCTATAACTAAGAAAAAATTACTCCTTTATGACTTCAGATTAAAAGCTTTTAAGGGACAATTATAGTAAAAAATAGAAAGAATACTATCTCTAAATAACCAGAAAAAACTTTTATGTCCAAAAATAGGAAAATCACGAAGCAAAGTATGGAATAACAACTCAGTGGAACATAATGCAGCTATTAAAATTATTATAAATACCTATGAGAAAATGTTAAGGAAAAAAACCAGCAGAAAATTATATACATTTCTCTACTTACATCTACATTAAAAAACACATTTATGTGAAAAATATGGTTAGGGTAGTTGGTTATTGGGTGAATCTATGTAAAGGTTCTGAAAAAAATCATTTATACGGAATACCTCACTTCTCAAGAATTCAGATTAATATTATTGTACTTAGCAATGTAATCCTCAAGAAGCACAAAGTGAAAATTTAATTTTGTAAAAACATTTTTGTTCCTATGCTAATCTGAAGACTTACGTAAGGTTTTCTTCTCTACAAAAACAAAACATGAAAAGACAATGGTATCCCAATCTGGTCCATTAAGAGGTAAAAAAAAAAAAAAATACTCAAAGGAAGACAACAATTAACTATTGCTGTTATCCATACACATCAGTAAAATATTTAAACTTTTATCTAAATGTCTACAGAAAATCTTTACTATTTTAAATATTAAGAATGCAACTAAAATGAAATCAATTTGCTTTCTCCGAAGAACCACCTCTTTGATCAGAATCCTTTTTTCAAATGAAGTAGTTTGTTTTATCATGTTACTCTAGCTGCCAGGACCTACTAATGCCCTGCCATAAAAGGCACTCTCCAGGAATGTTAATATTCACAAACCTTATGTAAATGCTACTGTTTTAAAATAATAAAGACATTCACAAATTATTCAACTTGGGTTGATAATTTATAAATAGAAGTCAGATAGAATTACTGAGATATACCTTCTAATCTGAATGATGTTCTACCATGAGAACACAGAGATGACCATTTCGACACTGCAGAACCACTGGGTGCACTACTTCCCCATTCACTGACTGTCTATGGGGCAAAACGCAGCACTTCCTCTCCCTACTATACCCACTTGAGAGGTGGCATGGCATAGACAGCATGGGACCAACAGGCAGGGAAGTGCTGTTCTAATGCTGGCCTGGCCAATTTTTAAAAACTGTTTTAACTATGGAAAAGTTGTTTAACCTTTTTTGCCTCATTGTCCTTAATCGAAAAATAATACTTGTTTTAATAGCCAACTTGTTTTAATAAACCAAGATATTAATACAAGAGAAAGTAGAAATGCAAGATGCTATTATGGGATGAGGGAAGGATGCATCTATCTACCTTGATGTAGTTTAGTGAAAATGTAATTAATTGGTTTTCCTAAGTTTCCCAAGATCTACAATAAAATCTAAAATTTGTAGATTCAACGACAGAAATAACTGCAATTCTTCTAAAGAACAGCCTTAGGGACTCTTAAGATTATGTTCTCAACACTGGAAGGAGCTATTGAGATGAAACTATGCCACATACAGAAAGGAGTGGCAATAAAACAATACGTTCTGAAGGAAACAGCTACGGCTAACAAAAAGAGAAAAAAAAAACAAACCCCAAACATGTTAACATAAGAAACTTTCTTTGAAGCATGAAAAAAATAAAGGGGGGGTGGAACATGAAAATCAAAGAGGTCAGTGAACGCATTTTTGTTACTTACTCGAGGAGAATAAATTTCCTACTATTGACTACTTTATACTACTGCAATTTTAACCATTAAATTAAACAAATTATTCTATGAAATAAAAGAGCAACTGACTTTATTTTAAGGGTTCCAGCATCCCACAGCCAAAAACAAATAGTGCCATCTGCCCCAGTAGAAGACAGATATCTCTTTGAGCCACTGCACAATGGTGAGAACTGAAAAACAAATGAAGAAAAAATATCTTTATAAGAAGAGTGACATAATCTAAAAAAAAAACCCACTTTTTACCATATCAACAGCAACTACAAAAACAGAGTTAGAAAACATCCAGAATTAATGAAGGTCAGGACTACGATGTTTTTTAAAGTCCATGTGTTTATAAAGAAAAAAGAAATATTCCTTTCTTCATTTTAGGTAGCTTTATACAAGGGATTATAAAAGTGACTTAAAATTTAAATTATAATCAAAAGGATTTTACAGGGATTAAAACAATTACCTGTAGTGATGTTATAGATGCACTGTGGCCCTGAAGAACAGCCAAAGGTGCACACGTTCGAAGACACCAGACTCGGATCATTTTATCACAACTTCCAGCTGCTATCATAGTATTCTCATAGTTTACAGCCATGTCTGATATTTCAGCAGCATGTCCTCTTAAAGTAGCTAATAATCTCCCATCATCTGTTGCCCAGATTTTCACAAGACAGTCATCAGAACCCTTAAAATAAAAATGTGCATTAATGGAATTAACTATATATTTTCAAATTCTGAACAGAGATAAGAAACTATCTGTAATGTCCACTTCCCAACAATTACATTTTTAAATACTAAAGTGTAAAATACTTATTTCAGGAATTTTCCTCTATACAAGGCTATTTTTATTAAATTATTCACTTATAAAAAATGCCTTTGTGCCCACCAATCTAACAGAAGTAGCATGTTAACAATAATGTTTACCTATGATCCCCTACCCAGCAGCCATGGTAACCTCTATCCAGAATCTTGTGAAAGAATTTGAACTTCTGAAGTAACAAAGCAGAATTACAATAGAACAAAAGTAACATAAAATAGTGACTAATCCTGTCAATGTTATTATGTTACACGGAAATGAAAGTAAGTTAATTTGGGGCTTTTTCTCCTAGGCTAAAAACAATATATATACGTATTTCCCATCAGTGATCTTCAGCTAAATACATTACATATAAAATCACCAAAACCATTTTTTTTTAAAAATTAATTTTATCTGCATGAAGTCAATAAAAATACCTAAATTACATGTTTACTCTGCTATAGTAGCATAAGCTCAGAAAGAAATTGTAAAAGATACAAAGGTTTTCTATGAATACCTATATTTACAAATAAACACTTCAATTTCACATAAAGAGATTAGAACTTCTAGGCTCTATTTTTTCCTTTTCTAATTTTCCTTATTCACTTTATAGTTGTAAATTTATACTCTTTTACCAACCTCTTCCTATTTCCTCTTATTGTTCATTATTTGAAAGGTTTTAAATACACAAAAAGTAGAGAACAGTGTCACTAGCCTCATATATCCATTTCCCAGAGTCAAACTTATCAATATGTTTCAAAGGTGGCATGTTACAACCTTCCAACCTAAATCTTAAAAACAAAACAAAAAACTCTTATATCTGACATTAGAAAGTGGTTAGAAGATCCACAACAGTGAATGACACAGATGTGTTATTGCCTTCATACTGATGATATGACATATAAATGATCACACAGTACTAACGGAACATGCGTATCCTAAACCAGATTCTGCCAACACTACCTAGAATACTCTCAAATAACTCACGTTCTTCTGACTGAGCTTTGAAGCAAATTAAGTGGGCTATCAACCACTAAAGACTAGTGACAAAACTTAACTTTGGTAAATTATCTACACTAAAATCTGGTATTCTTATCACATTCATTTGAAGCTGGTCAGACTTTTTATCTAACTTTGGTAAATTACCTACATTAAAATCTGGTATTCTTATCACATTCAAAAAGCTGGTCAGGCTTTTTATCTATAAAACAAGGTAGTTAAATTAGATGATCCCTAAGGTTCCTTCCACCTTTAAAATTCAGTGATTCATGCACTCATTTATTCATTTGCCTTGAGGTTAAATATGTGACAAACACTAGAGATACAAAGATGAGATGCAAAGACACAGTATTCCTGTCCTCAGGAAGCAAGGCAGAAGAGTATAAATGCAATAACATGTCTGAAGTGCTATACTGTTAATCAGAAGAGATCCAAACCAGGGAGTAATGTGTTTGTCCTGAGAAATGAAGAAACAGGATCTGGATCTGGAAAAGAATCCAGAAGCAGTAATGCCTGGACAGTCTTCTGCATGAAGACACAATGCAGTGTAGTTTTTTCGAGCATAGAGTGCAGTATCAAATGTCTCAGTTCACGACCTGTCATGACCACTTTCTACATGTTTAACATTGGGCAAGTTACAGGTATCCTATGCCTCAGATTTCTTTTCTATACCTATCTCATAAGATTGTTGCAAAAACAAAATGTGTGAGGATGGAGTGCCTGGCATACGATAAGAGCTATGGACTATTACCACTGCTTTTGTTGGTGGTAGTATTCTTATCTTACTTTAGCAATAGTCTTACTATTTTAAAAAGAACAAAAACATCCATATGGCAACTAGAGAGAAAAGTTTGATCAAAGGCATGAAAATGTGAATGTGAGAACTGCAAGTAGTCTGTATGCTAACAGTGTGAAGTAAAGGCATGAGGATGAAGTTAGGGAAAGACTATGAAGGACCTTTTATGGTATACTAAGAAATAATGTTTTATAATGGGGATCACTTAAGATTAAGATCAGTATCAGGATCAGATTTATGTTTTCCAAAGATCCCGTCGGCGTCAGTGTGAATTAGGATAGAAAGTCAGAGGTCATCTTAAAGTTGTTAAAATACTACAGGTAGGAGAGAATTGAGTGATAAAACTGAGATTATTACAGAAGAGAAAGATCAAAAGAGATGGATACAACAGCTGTTTGGGGAATTAAAGGGATGAAGAGTATATCTTGGCTATCTGTGGAAAGTAAAGAAGGAACTGTAATAGACCATGACTTCCAGAAAGCTGGTCTGCCTACCATTTGGCACATGGAAATTGCGTTAGACATTTGTTGAATTAAAAAAAAGGAGTTAAAGCATTTATTTATTAAATTCATGTATTCAACTGCTTAAATTCCAGAAATTAAGTCAATTTATTCATAGTGTTTATTTTCTAAAAATTAAGGCAATATTTGGCTCTGATCTAAATTCACAACAAAAATTGGGGTGCCTGGCTGGTTCAGGCAGTAGAGCATACAACTCTTGATCTCGGGGTTGTGAGTGTGAGCACCAAGCTGGGGACAGAGGTTACTTAAGAAAATAAATAAATAAATAAAGCTTATAAAATTCACAACAAAAATAAAATTTTTAAAAGATTTTATTTATTCGACAGAGATAGAGACAGCCAGCGAGAGAGGGAACACAAGCAGGGGGAGTGGGAGAGGAAGAAGCAGGCTCCTAGCGGAGGAGCCTGATGTGGGGCTCGATCCCATAACGCCGGGATCACGCCCTGAGCCGAAGGCAGACGCTTAACTGCTGTGCCACCCAGGCGTCCCAACAAAAATAAAATTTTAAGTATGCAAATACTGGTAGAATATATGAAAAAGTAAAATCATGACATCTCATTATGCTTCACAACACTAATAGATTTCATTTTGTTCTTATGTATTTAATAATAATTTTTTATTATGTTACGTTAATCACCATACAGTACATCCTTAGTTTTTGATGTAGTATTCCATGATTCATTATTTACTTATAACACCCAGTGCTCCATGCAATATGTGCCCTCCTTAATACCCGTCACTGGCCTTATGTATTTGAACAAGAATTTGCTTTATATTCTACCACAGGAGGTGTTTCACTTATTTTTCACGTTAACAAACAGGAAAAAACAAAAACCAAACATCTTTTTGACTGAAATGCCAGCTTTTAATGAAGAGTATAGCAACCTGTGATCTAACATCAGCGTTCAGTGACTTTTCACCAAGTAAAATCTAACAAGAAGTCCCATTGTATTTGTATTGACTTTATTACTTAGTAATCTCACCAATTTAATACAGTTAAATATTTTATAATTTTTCTCTATTTAGACAACTGCTAAAATAATACTATGCACATTTTCCCCAAGTGTGTATTATTCAAACTGACCTTTCTTTTCTTCCATTCAACTGCAGGAGAAAAATCTTTGATGTTTTAGGGAAATCTCTCTTCACTATTCTCTTCCGTGACCTATAAAGTAGTATGTTGTCCCCATCCTCACTCCTACTCCCCCGTGCTCCTGGCAGAATTTCAAACGGAACTCTAAAGCATCCTTAGACAATTTCTACTTCATGCATCAATACTTGTGATCACTAATTTATTTTTATGGGAATGTGAAACCAAAGATAATCTGACAGATTCAACTAAGTTCTTTTAAAATGACTATCAGAAATATAAATACACTATAAATAATAAACCAAAAAGGACTCCACAAGAAAAATTAAATTTACTGGGTAAACGTTTTTAGAGCACTATACATGTGTTTAAATTGAATGTGGAAGGATAAATTAAAAACTGATGAAATAATTCTTAAAAAAAAAAAAAAAAAGTACAGCCGAATCTGAACAGACACACTTTCTTTTTCAAGCCTACCTCAAATGTAAGTAAGGTCAATAATAAACCAAAGAGTAGGACATTATAGTCTTTCAATCAAGATGTTAAAAGTGTTATGGACACTAAAATAAAACCAATGTTATGTAAATGGTGAAAGGGAAAAGATGAACAACACAGACCATGGGGGTTGATCTTGGCTAGGAAGAATACATAGGCTTCTAAGATGTATGAAGGAGAAAGAGGCATGATAGAAATAACAATTTTAAAGTAAACAGGAAAGAAATTAGATGATTCCTAACCTTGGTGATAAAACAAATATCTGAGCATTATTTCCTAAAATGGGAGAAGAGGGAAACAAAAGAAAGGAGCCAAAAAAAGTGAATGAAGTTTGGAAATAAAGTGGGATAAGAGCAGCAAGAAAAAAGGGAAAATCTGTGAGCAAAAGTGAAAGTTCTGCTAAAATTAGATAGCATGATTTTAGAAAAACCTCAACTGACAAGTTTTTTTCAGAAAGCTCCAATGCCTAGGGGGAAAACAGAGGAGTCATTTCTCTTCAATAACATCTAAATATTGCTCTTAGGACTAGGGACTGGCAAAGTGAGAAAAGCTGGGAGTACAAAGTTTAAGTGGAAATAACAAGAAATTAAGCTGGAAAGGTTCTATCTGAGGAAGGTAACAGAGGGTTTTAGATACTTGTTAAGGAGTTTGGATTTAACCCAGGGTAGCTACTGAAGAATTTTAAGCAGACAAGACTTGGTTACTATTTTATTTCTAGCCACAATTAAATTTGAAGAAATCTATGAGCTAGGTGCAAAATTGAAAATGCTTTTTTGGATTCATTTTTAAATCAAACTTAAACTAGTGTTTAATGCCAAGCAAACACAAGACGGCAGTGTATTACTAGTTTCACTCTTCAATAATGCAAAATTGTCATAATTATTGTGAAAGTGTGCTCATTAATATGTTATCATTTGTCTATGTCAAACTTGCCTTAAAGACATCTGAAAAAAAAAAATCACAATGACAAGAATGTGCAGCTTTAGCTTACTTAAATCCCCAAATAAAATGTGACACCAAATTTTCAGTGACTTTTTTTTTTTTTTATGTGAAGACATCACCGTCAATGCAGGGATAAAGCCAAAGAATCAAAAACAATTGCCTTATCTTTATTCTGAAAAAACAGCAGTGTAGGTATTATTTATGAAAAGGCCTGGTAAGAAAGAGTGGGACTTCAACAAAACTTAGATTTGCCTAAACATAAGAATTTAGCTTGAAGTACCCTACAAATTTGTTTATTCCACTCCGCACCTAAAGAAGCCACACATACAATAAAACCGTGTGCCTTTAAAATAATCAATGTGCTCTGTCACTTAGGACAGAGGAAGAAAATGGAATCAGACATTACACTTAAGAATCACTGTTTTCTTCTTTCTTTGTCTCTCAGTCTCTCTCTCTCTCTCTCTTAAACTTTTAAGTATTAAGTAGACTATGGAGATAGTAGCAGCAAAGCCCTTTCCTTTCAGCAGGCAACAGGATCTCTTACAGTGTAGGTTAATTCCTAATTTTTTTTTAAACTAGTACAACAAACCCTATTTTGTGAATCCCTCTTGGAAACTTCAAAGTTTCATCAAAATAAAAAATTTAAGAGGTAAAATATAGATAAACCAAAACAAATATGGATATTTCCATCAATAAAGCCTAGACAATGTCTGGTACACATTTGACTTTGGTATTCTGGTAAAGAAAAATTCCACAGATCTCTATGACATGGCTTTCTACTTCGTTCTGGACTTAAGTATTAAAATTCTCCTTAAAATCTAGAAAAAAATGTTCTACCTAATGTTATGAAAACTTTATGAAACAACTTCAGTAACAGGGCTTTCAATCACTTAAATTCTATGCAGAAACTAAAGGAGAACCTAAAATTTACACTCCCCAAATTTAATTTCTGGAAGGCAAATTTTAAAGGCTTAATTGAACTACTTATTTTTGTAATTATGTATTTGCTTATTTAAAATAAAAGCTAGATGATTAGACGTGACAACTATGTGAACTATTCAATGATGAAGAAAGTACTTTACAGAATGGAACAGTAAATGCCAAAGAATGGCTGACTTCTGCAAGCAGAAAACTGCATACATTTGGAAACAGTACAGCAGGTTAGTTCTCTACAGATGACCTTAAAAGGAAAAAGTAGATAATTAAACCTTCCCCAGCTAAAAGAGAAGCATCAATTGTGCACACCAACCAAAGACTACTACTTTGAAATAAAAAAAGAAATTTTGTGATATTTAAACCTACAATATCTTGGAGAATCTGGCATTCCTTGGCAGAAATCAACCAGGAGAATTCTAATTTTCTTGCTACTACTACACAGATTTGAGTCAGATTTCACTCTTGATGTCTTTAGAACAAACAGAATTAAATGTTGAAAACATCATGTATGTGTCATTTTCTTATTCATGCTAAAAAGTGGCTTGTTCTTCAAGCAGCTAAAATGTGCTTATAATTTAAATTTAGTTCAATTTTTTTTGGTTTTTTTTTTTTTTTTCCAGAAACCGGCCATTGATTTTCTTTCTTACCAATCTATCAGACCTGTTTCATTTTCCTTACAAATTACCCTAACCTTCAGTGTCAATCATTTCAACACACGCCTAATTTTCTCACTCTTACCCACCTAAACCACCAATGACTAACCTGTATCAAAGTAATTATCACTTGCTCTGATCCTGCTCCCAGGAGACCAAGAACTATTATGGAAAAAAAAAGATACGCGTACTAAATCCGCAACACTGCAAATTTATGAACACTCTATTTATTTGGGAGGCTAAGGCTAACTAGTCCCTATTCATCACTCTTTTCCTGCTACCAGAGTTTATCAAATACCTCTAGGACCCACTTCTGTTCCCTAACCAAGACTCTTACCAGATAAAATATTTCACAATGAAAAGTAGAATCTGTTCATTGTGAACCTAATTAACTATGTTTCTAAATAGGCCAAAATAAACTGCTCTTTATACATCCCATCTTCATCTACTTATTTTCACCTATCCTCCTTAAAGACCTTTGCATATCAAGTCTACTGTTCTAGCTCCTTCCCCCTGACCCACAGTTTTCACAAATTTATCCTCCTATAAATTACTATACTCTTGGCTCTCCTTTTCATTACCACCAAACTTACTGAATACTCACTATACCTCTCATGCACTTTTTAAAGATTTTTATTTATTTGACAGAGAGTGAGAGCACGAGCGTGTACATGCACAAGCAGGGAGAGCGGCAGGCGGAGTGAGAAGCAGGCTCCCAGGGAGCCTAATGCACGACCCAATAGGTAGGCAGATGCTTAACCAACTGAGCCACCTAGGCGCCCCCTTCTCACACACTTTTAAAAATAATTTTTAATTTCAAACTTACAGAATTTCAAGAAGAGTACTAATGTCTTCCATATCTCCATGACCCAGATTGTTCAGCTATTAACAATTCACTACATTTATCCCATCACCACCTTTCTTCCCTTCCTTTCTCTCCATGTAACACACACACACACCCACACACCCATTACCATTAATTTTTTTCTGTACCATTTAAGAGCAGGCTGCAGACCTGATGCCCCATCACTTCTAAATATCCCATTGTGTACTCCTCCCCCCAAAAAGGACATCATCTACATAAACTGGGAAATCCATATTGATACAACTGCTACCCAATCCACAGACCACATTCAAATTTTGTCAACTACCTTGACAATGTTTCCTTTTCCTTTTTGGCTCAGGATCCCATATAGCAACACATGTCATATTTTAGTTAAATTGTCTCTTCAGTCTCCTTCAATCTGGAATATTTCCTCAGGCTTTCAATTTTGTGTCCTCAGAAATTTATAAAGAATACAGACCTTTAATTCTGTAGGATGATCCCAAGCCGCAGTCTGTTTACCATTTCTTTATGACCACACCTAGGTCATACTGTCTTGGTAGGAATCCCACCACACATATTTTTCAGTGCACCACTTGAGAGTCCACAAAATGTCAACTCATCTCACCACTAGTGAAGTTAATTTTATCATTTGTTTCCAAGGTATCGCCCCTATAAAGTTACAATTTCCCCCTTTCAATTAATATTTTGTGGGAACCTATTGCAAGATTAGGCCAAGATCTTCAAACCAAGATCCTCCACCAGTCTTCGCCTCCATTGATGATATACAAATGAACCAACCACCACTATGATGGTTGCCAAATCATCATTCTTTCTACAATTATTGGTTGACTTTCAACAGTAAAGAAGAGTTTTCCTCCTTTCTCACTTATTCATTTACTTAACCGGTATAGATTCTTGGGTCCCTGTCTATCCTAATGGAACTTACTAAGAAGATAGAACAAAACCCCTATTCTATCTTACCTTTTTTAATTAAAAATATTATATTTACTTAGAAGCATTTACAATGTCAACAATACAGCTGTACTTTTTTTCTTTTTGCAATTACAAAAAGATATTCTATTAATAAAACAATTATTTCCTGCACTGGAGACAACTGAAGATGACAAAACTACCATCCCCATACAAAACTAGTTTCTGCTGTGCGCCAGTAAGAACCTGCTTTAAATTTCCATGCCAATTTACAACTCTCATACTGTACAAGGCAAAGTCAGTGGCTACTGAAAATACCACCAGGACAGCGCCATACGTTTGGTAGTTATAAACTATACCAAAAAAAGACAACCAACAGTTTAAAAACAAATTTTACACAGCATACATTTCAATTTTCAATTTTTTTCTTAAAAGGAATGAGTTGTGTACAGGAATGTTGAATGCTTAATAGATAAGAAAAAAAAACCTGCTCTACTCCTCCTCATCCTTTTCATCTTCCTTCTTTTTCTTGCTTTTCTCAGCCTTGATGACTCCTTTTTTTTTTCCTCTCTCAGCCTTGAAGGCTGCTTCCCACCCCTCCACCCCCCGCATCAGGCTTTCCTTTAGTTCAGTACACAGCAATATCCCCTTTGTATTTTTCCTTCAGCTTAACGGTCTTTTTTTGTAAGGCAGCTTGTCATCTGCAGCAGTGTTGTTCTATGTCTCTCCCAGTTTCTTTGCAACATCACCAATGGATAGGCCGGGATGTTCTCCTTTGATTTGGGGGTGATACTCAGAACAAAACAGAAAAAAAGTCTGAAGGAGGCCTCTTGGATGCACTGAGATCCTTGAACTTTTTTGTTTCCCCTTTAGGAGGGATATAAGTTTTCATTTCTCTTTCATAATGAGCCCTATCTAACCTTTGCCATATCTTCTAATTTTTCTTTCTGCTTGGCAGGCATGATCTTCTACCTCCCTGAGCACTTCTTAGAAAACTCTGGGTAGCTGATTGAAGCATCTGGGTGCTTCTTCTTGTGCTCCTCCCAGCGGGTTTGCATGAAGAATGCTTATGATGACCTTTTGCCTCTCAGCTTCTTAGGAGCCCCTCTGTCCATGTTTAATTACTTTCCTCAGTGAGGCAAACAGTCACCCGGTGCCTGTCTGGCTCTCACTGCCCCAGCACCATCTCTCACAAAACCCAAATTTTAAAAATAGTAATTTCAGACAGTGATACATATTATAAGAAAAATACAGTAAAGTGTTTAAATGGGATGAACAATGGTGGAATATGGGGAGGGAAGTTAGTCAGGAAAAATCTCTAAGAAAGCAGTGCTTCAACAGATGACTGCTAATAAAGCAATCAGCCAGGGGAATATTTTGGAAAAGATAATTCCATGCAAAGGCAATAGCTACTACAAAGGCTCCAAAGCCATAAATGGGCTTTGCAAGTTTGAAGTACAGAAAAAGACCAGCGTAAAAGAAGCATACAAGGAGAAGGGAATTTGTCTTATAGACATATGTATATATCTCCCCTAATAGATTCTAAGTTTCTTGCAAAAGAGAACATTATTCATTTTTTATCTCTCTAATTGACTGGTTGATTCATTTATCATTTGTTCTACCCCTAATGAATGCACTCGATATTCGGAGGCATCACAGACCTAAAAGGTTCAAGAAAAAAGTCTTTGTTATTAAAAAGTTCACAACTTAAAAGAGAGACATCTAAAATTCACTGCAACATAAAAGGAAGATACAATATAACAGAAGTATGAAGTTCAGTGATAGTACTCTACTTCCAGAAAACAGCCTTTTTAAAAAAATTGTCAGGCTTTTTGAAAGAGTAGTCTGCATTACGTCTCTTCCATTTTTCAATTCCCAATCCCTCCTCAATGCACTGTAATCTCCTATCCCTAATATTAAAATAGAATAGTTTTTTGTCAATGTCATTAATGGCCTTCACAAGCTCAAAAAATGCCTTTCAGTTCTCATTTACTTTCGGTTTTTATCTTTTACAAAATACTAATCCTTTGTCTTTTAAGACACCACTTCTTTTATTTTTCTCTGGCCTCTTAAGCAGCTCTCAGTCTCAATTATGGCCTTTTTTTCACCTGTTTTAATAGTTAGTCAAACACATATGAGGTAATATAATCAATATCCACATTCAGTGATTCCCAAGCTAAATCTTCTAGCCTTAATTTTTTTCCTGAGCTTCCAATGTCTCTTGAATGTTTCTATTTGGCTATATAAATAACTATCTCAAATTTAACATGTCCACCATCACAAATTTCTCTACTTAAATCCCTACCACAGTAAATGACGGGACTTTCTAACCAGTCACACAAGTTAAAAACATGTGATCCCATACTCTTTCCCTCTCAATTCTTCCCTATATTCAAATGAAACTCTTACATCCTAGAGATTTTATTTTTAATCTATTAATTCCATCCCTACTTTCACTGTGACTCTGTTCAAGCCATGATGATTTCTTTCATGGATCACTGACAGAACCTTTTCACCAATTCCTCCATATATAGACTTAGTTTCAATCCATCCTTAACAATAATGTCAGAGGGATTGTTAAAAAGATAAATTATACTCACTCTTCTGTCTAAATCTGTCATTTTCTCTCCACTGCCTTCAGGAAAGAAACCCACTCCCCTTCATACATTGCCAAAAGGATCTTTATGATTTTGTCCCCCACTAATATATCTAGCTCTTGTTTAATGATATTCCATATTTATTCTTTGCCATATCCAACAATACACAATTTCATGTTACAAATGCCTTTTCCCAACTCTGCAACATCCAGCTAAACTCAGCTGAGGTGTCATTTCTAGTTAAGTTTCCCTTACCATCTACCATCTCCTACAACACACTGAATTAGATACTTCTCCTATGATACTTGAGTATCTTATATAGCCTCATTCAAGCTTCTTATCAATTGTATCACGATAGTCTGCTGACAATCTGTGAACTCTCCAGGGACAGATACTTTGTCTTTCATTTCTAGATCCTAAGTGTCTAGAAGAGTGACTAGTTATAACTTAGAGCATTTATGGAAATACTACATGTTCTTTTGCCTTAATTTGAAAAGAGAGATACATTTTTTTTTCCTGTAAAGGGGGGTGTCACCTGGGTGGCTCAGTCGGTTGGGCATCTGACTCTTGATTTCTACTCTGGTCATGATAGCAGGGATTGAAAGCTGTGTCAGGCTCCATGCTCAGTGGGTAGTCTGCATGAAATTCTCGCTCTCCCTCTGCCCCTCCCTCCACTTACTCTCCTTCAAATAAATAAATAAATCTCTAAAAAAGGGCGGGGAACTTTTTATATGGCTCTCAACATACTTTTCTGTATTATGAGTGAATGGCTTCCTCCTGAGAGAATTCATTAACTCTACTTTTCTTTGGTGAATATTATTTGAAGTAGTGATTCTAAACCCAAGCAAAAAAAAATTAAAAACTAAGAGCGAATTAGGAAGCAAGTCTGACTCAGTAATTATGCTATCTCCCTCTCTGGGTTCTTCTCATTATTCTACTGGGAAAAATTCATTAAAATATTCTAGTACAAAATATTTGTGAATTGTCCTAATATAGAATTTCACTTATCAATTACAATGATTTCATTTTGGATCTGGTATAGAATTTGTAAATAAGATTTTAGTTAAGAAACAAAATGGATAAAATTTATTTAAATCTATCTAAAAGAAACAGCAGGAGGTAAAACTTAATGACTGCTTACTGTATCTTGATCTATTCTAATTACATGCATTATTTCATTCATGTAATCATACAAAAATCTTATGGGGTTGGTACTATTATTACCCCCCCCATTTTTTTGGGGACGAGAAAACTGGAGATTAAAGTGGAGAGGTAATGTTTCCAAACTGCAACGCTAGGAAGTGATAAAGCTGTGAGCTGAACTAAGAGCCACCTAATGTCAAAGCTGATGCTCTTACACACAATGCTATCTATACTGCCTCTAGCTACGTCTACTCAGAAAGGACTCAAGAGAATCTGTCCCTTGAACAAAAACTTGCAAATATATCTACACGTAAGATACCAAATACATAAAAAGGAAAAACTGGTTGATTACTGAACTGTTATTCCAATAAATAACAATAGTGTGTTCTCTCACAGGAATTGCTCATTAGTCAATCATGATCTACTATCCTAAAGCTTTATCCCATCAGTTTTCAAGACTGATTTTCAAAACATTAGTCAGTGGGTAGTGTGTTTCCAGTGGAATGAGGGTACACTCAGCAGCCATCTCACTTTATGAAGTTAATACGAACAGTGAACACACAGGTATCCTATTGCCACTTGAGATAACCATAAAAATACAAGGAAATTTTAAGTAACACTACTTTTCATATCTACATATTTCTTATCACATGGTAACATTCTGGAGTCTACAACTGCAAATCAGCAGTAAAAAATTACAAATAAGACAATGAGTTCGGCCCAATTAGCAAATTTTATCACATACATAAAACGTCAACAATTTTAGACTCTTGTAAGACCCATATAAAATAATACGGAGATAATTTTCTTCCCTTTAAGCACGTGTCTTCAACTAAAGAAAAATTTTCAGAAAACAGCTTCTTCATATGTCATTCCTTCTCCTGAAATCAAATGCTCCTAAAAGTAGAAAGTAAATGTCTAGCACAGGGGCTGCATGCAGATTTTTTTTCTGTACAGGGCCAATAATTATCTTAGACTCTGCAGTTGTAAATACTCACATGTGCCAGTTTCTGTCATAATTATTCAACTGTGCCATTTGGTAGCGCAAAAGCAACCATGGGCAATACATAAACAACTAAGCATGCCTTTGTCTGAATAAAATTTTATTTACAAAAACAGGTGGAAGGCTGGCTTTGACCCACAGGAATAGTTTGCTACCCCCTGTTTCAAAGTGCTGCTCTTCCAACTCCTTACCTATCACTCTACTAAACTCAGGAGATAACAACAGCACATAACTGCATTTCCCCTCAAAAAAATTCAAGGAGATTATGTATCTAATTCAATCAAAACACACATAATGCTTCATGAAGTAAAAGAAACAAATACTTACCATCCTGTCATTTATTTTTTATTATTTTTTTAAAAGATTTTATTTATTTATTTGACAGAGAGATAGCCAGCGAGAGAGGGAACACAAGCAGGGGGAGTGGGAGAGGAAAAAGCAGGCTCCCAATGGAGCAGGGAGCCCAATGCAGGGCTTGATCCCAGAATCCTGGGATCACGCCCTGAGCTTCATGACTGAGCTACCCAGGTGCCCCCCATCCTGTCATTTTTAAAGAAAGAATCCCCACAAGATACGTACTAACATCAAAAATTAAGTAAGTTATATATTTTTATAACCTCAGTGCAATGACGTAACTTTATACTCACCAAAATGAAGTACAAACACAATGTAATGCTTTTTTCTTGTTATTTCAGTTTATTACTATTTTTGAAAAATTGTTTTAAACATTACAAATACCAAATTTACTTTGTTTTCAGAACTAAATTTAAATATTGGTATACTGAGCTTGAAAAAGCTAAATGTAATTTTTCATTACAATTTGAAAACAAATTACTGTTATAGATATATCAAGCACTTTACCAAATATATAGATAGCCTGATACCTTCATGACCTGTCAGAAAATTTCACTTTTATTTTGCTGCATAGAGAATAATGGAGATAAAGGAGAAGGTGAAAGAGGAGAACACTAATCTAAAAAATGATCTGCAAATGCCTGAGTGGATTAGAGCCAGGGAAAAGATATGTATGGAAATCCTTTCCCACATCCTGCTGTTTAAGCTGTTTTACAGGTGACTGGGTACACGGGTAGAGAAGTAGATACAAATAAATCTCAGTTTACAAGCATATTTACTTAAAAGAGGAATCTGTAATTGTACCCAACTGTGTAAAATTTGCAGCTGCTCTCCAAAGACAGAGATAGGAATTTCCATTTTAACTTCCATTTTCCAGTTTCTTACTTCAAAGAAAATTAAAGACTTTGTGAATGAATGCATACCTTCAGCTCACAGGGTAGAAGTATTGTCAAGTACAAGAACACTGTAGTAACTACTACATTAGTGGATGTAATAGTTAATACAACTAAAAATAAACAGAATTATTTCCAAAAGTAATTTTCTCAGTTAAGGCTGAAAAGTTCTGCTTTTCTCCACTTAACAAGTCAAAAGAAACAACAGCAAATAAACCCAAAGAGCCTCTTTAAACACATCAGATATACTGAAGAATGAGGTGCTAAGGATAATATAAAAAGATACATTTAATAATCTCCTCTAATTTGCTTAACACACTTTCGAAAAGCCCCGCACATAGAATTTAAATTATTATAGGATATTTCTATAAAATGTTAAACTGCATATTTGATATAATGCTGGGAATTACACTTATCCATAATGTAGCACCATCATACAGCTGTGCCTGTATTACAACATGTCCTTTACGAACTTTCCAAACTTGGATCAAGTCCAACTTCAAGTAAACTCTTTTATCACAGTAAGCTAAATTACCTGAATATCCAGTTTTTCATTAGCAGAAAAAAATAAAAGTTCTATTTCAAGTTCAACTATAAGCAATGTTTCTTCAATGCCATATATGAATTAGGATAATATTTCAAAAATTACTTACAGTAAATATCCGTCTGCCAGTTCGATCAAAAGTTACACAGTACACAGATGACAAGTGTCCAAGAATTCGTTTATGCATTTTCATGTGCTGATATACTGCCGTTGGAACAAGTCGTTCAAGCCTATATTTCCCATTCAGCTTCCGTGAAAACAAAGTATCCGCTACCAAGAGAAAGGGGGGAAATGAGTATAATTCAGAAATTAATTTTCTTAATTATCATCTTTTAAGAATTCACATATTCTAACTTCTCATTTGTTGGTAAAAATAAAGATGCTTTCTAATGTACATGGCTCTTTTACTGGAATTAAGTCAGGCACTATTACCCTAATTTTACAAATAAGCAAAGTCAGTTTATATGACTGTCTGAAGTCACAAAGTACATAAAACATGAAGCTAGGATTAAAATTTAGACTTCTTTACTCTCTGGCTAGTACTCCAAAAAAACCAAAAAATTTTATATATTATTTCTTTAAAATGCCCCTATGAGATACATTTTCTGACAAAAGCAGTTAAAACTAGATCCAGCAATTCCTACTTTTCATCAACAGCAATTCTTGACATCCCAAATGATGTTTCAAGAAAACTTAGCACAAATGAAGAGAGAGGAATAATTCACTGTATTATTTTAAAAAATAATTAAACTGGGGATCTTGCCAAACACCTGTATAATGATTCCTTCTCTAGAACCTATTAGCTTTTTGTCAACTCATCCATTTTAACCATCTTTCAAGATATGACTGAAATTTATCTTCTGTCCAGAGCCTGATGTGCTGACTTCAGCCCAAAATGTTCTCCTCTATCTGAATTACCACTGTACG
The DNA here is from genome assembly GCF_024610735.1 of Ursus americanus. Classification (NCBI taxonomy): domain Eukaryota; kingdom Metazoa; phylum Chordata; class Mammalia; order Carnivora; family Ursidae; genus Ursus; species Ursus americanus. Next base: position 5,598,007 of record NC_142155.1, on the reverse strand, counting down.
TATTTTCTCTTCTGATAATTATAGACAAAGAAGGTGCTCAATAAATATATGCTGACTGATCTGCAGGCTCATTATTCACTTATAGATTCCTCTGAATATACCTTTAAAAAATCCTTTTAACATAAGGCTTTTTTTTCTGACTGTGACTGCCATCTACTTTGCATGGTAAGCACTACAGCTTCTCTCTTGAATTTAGTCCCGAAGAAAATTTAAATATACATACAAAATACTACTTAATCTAGATTTAAAGCCCAGCAATTATGTCCTAAAGTTGATGAAATACAAGTACCTTGGTGTAACATAAAAAAATCTCAGTATTTATTATTTTATTCATGTACAATAAGTGTTTGGCTCACACTACATTTAAAAGCAAAAAAAAAAACAAAAACAAAAACTTGGGGACTTGCAAAATGTAGAAAAATGCATTACATTTCGAGGAATAATTGCATTACATTTACATGTTCTTTTACTACATCAGTTAGTTTATATTATAATAGAATATACCTCTTTGCTGTTAGCACATAAATTCTATGCTACAATTTATTTCTAACATCTGGGGATATCTGAGATAAGCTTTGAGTTGTAAATTAGCATATTTAGGCTTAAGCTGGTTACACAGTAACAGTGATTTACCAAGTTTCTAACAAACGTGATACATTTTTCTTTATGCACAGAGATAGCCTGGTAAAAGACATCCTCTAGTGCTTTGGTTCCAGACTGATTTAGAGCAAGAATCACACAAATCCATAGACATCAACTGTCTTGCCAAAGGAGAACTTATCCAAACATTAATGATCTTATCCAAACACTAAGGATCCGTGGTATCTCAGACTCACCTGTCTATTCTGTAAGAAATTAAGTGATGACAAATAACACAAATGTTGACAGTGTTACGAAGATGTAGTAATTCCCTCCAACCGAAATTTAAAATTTTCAAAATAACAAATTTTTTAAGACATTTAATACTGTTCAGGTATAAAAATATGATTACTAGAAATAACTACAATATCAAAACTATTATTTTAATGATCGAGTACATGCATATATGTCAGAATTTTTAAAAATAAATTTGTTATAAAGACCATTTAAAAATCAGAGCTGATGAAGTTTCTTCCAGGCAAAAAATACTTAAGAGAAAGAAAATGTTGCTGTTCTCTTACATAGGTTTTTTTTCCCCCCTGAATCTTTTTAAACCCGGGTTTAAATCTTAATTTTTACTTTAGGAGTCAACTGAAAAAAAAAAAAAGAATATGCCTTTCAAAAAGCTACTTTATAGTCAACTTTTCAAATCAAACTTTCCAGAAACATTATTTGAAATATATTTATAGTTAAAACTATAATTCTATACTACCTTTTGTTATGCTTGGCTACCAATTAACTACTGAATATCTATACTATGACTGCATCCTAGCCAAACCCTTGATTTCAGACAAATTACAAACCTGAGTAACAATAACTAAAAGAGAACCTACAGAGAAGAGAATTTAGAATCTGCAGGCAATAACTTGCTGGACAAACTTGATAGAGTTAGAGAAGAAAATATAAGTATGGTTCAAACGCTGAAGCTAACCTGAGGAGGCTGAAATTTGTAGGCCCAAACAGATCAAATAGGTAGAGAATTTTTACAAAGGTAGAGAGAAGGAGGTTCTAGGACTCTGATTAAATGAATCACACTTTCTTTTACTATACCATTTGCAGAATGTCTATCTCCCTTACCAGAGCTTAAATACCCTAAAGAAAAAAATTCTTATTCATCTTTCCCACAACTGAGTGTAGAACCTTTTAAATAACAAAGTATATAAATGAATCTTAGTTAATAAGATACACAAGATGGTTCAATTTAATCTATAGTTTTATGGCAGGAAGGCAAATGGCAATTATTCACTTTCTAAAGAAACTGTTAATAGACTAATTGGATTTTTGAGTAAAAAAGGAAATGTCTCTTGGATTATAGAAACTCCTTAAATTTTATTAAACTAGAACATCAATTTTTAAAATGAGCATGGTTAAACAGATCTAAGGGGTCACAAAGGAATAAGTTCCTTATGTGACATTATTATAGTTTTAACCTTAAATCAAGGAGCACATAGGACTTGGTTTGAAAGTACATTTATTTTCCTAAGTATGGTGATGAGAAATATTCTTAAATCAAGTCTGCCAAAGCAAATTTCTACCCTCCTTCACTTGGCAAATTCTTTCTTACTCTCTAAGGCCAGTTAAAATGTCACCTCTGCTAGTAGAACTGTAGTGAATTTCAAAAGCAACCTAACTGGTTGCCTTATAACATCACTCCTGTACTCAAAACTACAATGATTTTCATTTCATTAAGAATAAATACCAAATTCCTTACCCATCAAGCCTACCAAGGCCATGCATAATCTTGTCTCTCTCTCATCACCTCTCTGACTTGCTACTTGAGACCCTCTACTCAGTCTGTTCCAGCTACTCTAATCTCCCCCCATTCTCCCAACACAGGAGGAACGCTCCTAATGTCAGGTCTCTGCACTGGCTGTTCCCTTTGGCTAGAATACTCTCTCTACATATAGCTAATTCCTTGACTTTGACCTTCTCCAAGTCTTTTCTCAGATTTCTGTCACTTCTCAATGAAGTCTAACCTGATCAGTTCATTGAAAACTGCAACTTACTCCTTACCACCATCTATAACTCCTGGTCCCCCTTTATTTAACTCTATATTTGTTCTTTTTCCATCACTTATCAACTGATGCTAGACATTTATTGGCTCATATGTTCACTGTTTATTTCCTGCCCACCCCCTCCAACTTACATAATAAGCTCCATATGTACCAGATTTTCTCTTTTTTTGTCCTTATATTACCTTAAAGCTGACAATGATGACTGGCACTCAGTAGGTGATCAGTGCGTATTTGGTGAATTTAACAAATAAATTACACATATAATAAAACAATTAGGTTTAAGGAATAAAACAAAAATGGAGGATGTATCGAACAGATTACATATCCAGAACCCCCCTAAATAGTTCTGCTATTTCAATATTTCAACTGCTCTGCTAAATAGATTTAATCTGAAGGAAAAGAGAAAAATATTTTACTCAATTTCCTAGTAAATAGAACAGTAAATAAAATAAACATTCCAGAAATCACTGTTATCCATTTGAAATATATCAGTCTCTTTAAAATTTGAAGAGGGGTGCCTGGGTGCCTCAGTTAAGTGACTGACTCCTGATTTTGGCTCAGGTCATGATCTCCAGGTTGAGGAGCAAACCAGTGCTCAGCATGGAGTGTGCTTGTCCCTCTCCCTCTGCTCCTCCCCCTCTTGCGTGCATGCACGTGCATTCTCTCAAATAAAATCTTAAAAAAAAAAAAAAAGGTGAAAATAAATAAAGGGTCACAATTTCTTAATGTTAGATATAACTACATACATATCTAACCAGTGGATTCATATCCATTACTCCTCTAGGTATAAGGACGATAAATCAAATCCCCCAACTCACTTTTCCCCAGTTTATACTTATTTTTCAAGAATTGATTTTTTTCTAATCATAACACTAATGTGTACTCAGTGTAGAAAATAACATAAATGAAAGAAGAAAAATCTGTAATTCTATCAGTCACTTTTAAAACTTTACAAAGATTTCCCTCATAAACAGCATTTTAATAGCTATGCTGTATTCCTTAATGAAATAAGAGTTAGCCTCTAAGTTTGACAGACCTGTGTTCAAACCTGATACTGTGGGGACTTTAAGCAAGTTTCTTTCTCTCAACTTTAATTTCTCTAGTTATAGTTCTTTTTTTAAGATTTATTTACTAAAGAGAGAGCCTGCGAGCAGAGAGCCCATGCCGGGAGGGGCAGAGAGAGAGGCAGACTCCCCGCTGAGCAGGGAGCCCGATGTGGGACTCAATCCCAGGATCCTGAGACCATGACCTGAGCTGGAGACCGACACTTAACCGACTGAGCCACCCAGGTGCCCCTAGTTATATTTTTAGAAATATTTTCCGCAATGTACTTGACTTTCATATTAATGCAATTCTCTTTGACATCTTACAATTTCATGAATTTCAGTCAATTTTTTCAATTATTTTTTCCTTTTTAAAATAACTTCTTCTACTGATTTAATATGTAAAGAGTCCTCCTAACCAGCCGACTGTACAATAAATATCCGCATACATTTTCTTTTACTTCTCTGTGGTTAAAGTTCTCACCTCCTTAGTTTATCTGGAGTTTTAGTATATATTGGGGTGAATCTCTAAAGATATTTTTTCTCCCCCAAGTAACCATTTATTCCAAACTTTTCATTTACTAATTCTTCTCTATCCCATTAAATTGTGATTAAATTACCTAACATTTTTTTCTGTGCTAGATCACTGACCTCATGTCTATCTAAATGCCAGTGCCAAAATTTTAATTTTGTAACTAATGATGTTTTAATATTTATCTGGCTATTCTTCACCATTATGCATCCATTTTTAAATGTCTTAGTCTTGATTATTATCTAATTTGAGGATCACTGAGAAGTTAAAAAAATAGATTTGTTGACAATGCAAGATTAATTTCATTCACTCATAAATACCCAACATCTTTCTATCTAGGAACATGATGCTTTCTTCCTATAGCTTGGACCAAGTTTTCAATACAGATGATCTTAGAAAAAAATAAGTATAACCAAAGTTACCTTAGTTTTCCTCACTATACAAATCTGTACCATCTGAACCAACTTCACGGGAAATCCGTATACAAATCTGTACTACTTAAACCAAGTTTTATAAGGAAAAAATGGGTAGCTGCCAGGAAAGAGCATCTGCAATAACCTCAGTAGGTATAATTTTGAGGACACTGGAAAAATGCATGACAAAATCTCTTACAAACAAAAAAAGCCTGAAGCAGAAATATTATCACTTCCCTCCAAAATGTTTAGAATTTTTTCTCCTTCTGCTAAGTACTTCGTAAAATGGACAAGAATATGTGGTGCAATCGCAATGAATTATCCAAGATCAAAATTAACTATTGCTAAAAAAGATGAGTTGGAAAAAAAATTCAAATTACTATGAATTAACAAAAATGCAGAGGTTATTTATTTATTTATTTTTAAACAAAGAACAGTAAAACTTGCTATACAATGTCTACTCCAGTGAAGGAAAGCTGTCTTCCCTTAATACTCTAACCTGGAAGGCCTCAGAACTAGTGCTTGCAACTTCTGCCAGCTCATGAAAGTAGAGCCCTGCTAATGAAAGCAAGGAGAAGCGTGTGGCTGCAGATTCTAAAACCCAAAGAATACATTTTTGACAACAGAAAAAGTAGATGAAGAAGCAAAGACAATGTAACTCAGCAGGTGTCTCAGTATAACTTGGGCTCTTTTCTTATACAGAAAAAGGGGTACTCAGATAAAAAACATCAGAATATTTATTAAGATTATTTTAACTGATTTTTGTTAAATTCATTTTATCCTATATTTTGATTAATTCTATTCTGTAATTCTGTTAACAAAAACACACTTGAAAAGCTCCCAGAGTTTCTGTCAATAAAATGCAGAAGTAGTTATAATTCATAATTAATAACCACATAAACAATTCCTAAATTAAAGTAGAAAAGAGTGAATTCTGGATAATCAGTACCTAGATTTCATTTTAATTTCCATGATCTGTGTTAATAAAGGCTTTCTAAATGTAAAATTAGTAACTCAAACTATAAAACAAGAGTTTGGAAACCTATAAAACTAAACTTGAGTAAACTACAAAACTGGTAATAAACATGTAAGCAAGACCACATGAAAACAAATTCCGAACTGCTTTATTGCTAGACGATAATTAGTTTTCCCAACAAAATAATGCTACATTCACGACCAGGCACTCAGAGGACAATTTCTACAGAAATGACCTTCCAAGTTCATTGCAAGCCCAAAAAGTTGCCAACATGTGGTATTGGTGATTTCAAATTTTCCATTAGATAAATGTAAGGTATTTGATAAGGCATAAAATTATATAAAATTTTATTCATTTTAAAGAACCACAAAAATGTTCTAATGAAAAGAAAGTATGACTATGGGGTCACAAAAAATAGCCATATACATCTCTAAAAGAGAAGTTATGCTAAAGCCAGGAATCAAATACCTTGAAAAAATACCTATGAAGAGGAAAAAGACACCAAGGCTTATAACTAGAGAGGGTTTTACTAGAAGGACTTCAAGAATCTAATGACTGAAAAAATCTTACCTGCTTCAAATAACAATGTAGGTAAATGTCAAAATACAACACAATACTTAATTCGGTGAGAAAAATGACTACTGAACACAATTATGATGTGTAGCAGGTTTGGAAAATAATTTTGAGTCCTTCAGTATGCGTCAGGACTTTACGTATGTTCTCATTTAATTTCACCCATCTTTTAAGGTAGGTACTACTGTTATCCCCATAAGGGGATATTCCTACCAGTAAGGAAACTGAAAGACAAAATGTAGCTTTCCCAGAGGTGAAGCTCAAGGGTTGAATTCAGGCAGTCTGATCCCAAAGAGCACACTCTTACTAGATAGACAGATATCAGAAAAAAAGACAGAAAGGAAATACGCTGAAGTATTAATAGCAGATAACCAGAGAGACTGACTGATTTTTGAGCTGTTCTCTGTTTTCTCTATTGAGCATTTATTCATTCTGCTTAATTTCTTAATTAAATGAAGTATAGCTCAGTCTACCTGAAGGAATTCAAAAGAGCAATACGAAAAATCTAAACTGTCTAAAGAGATTAACTGAAAGTCAAAGACTGAGAAAAACAGGCCCAGGGATAAAGATGCGAGGAATTTAAATTTATTTAATCATAAAAAAAAAACCCTTCAAGACTAAGTATATTGAAGTGTCAGAATTGTATACTATAAAACAGACAATAACCATTGCCAATTTGACAATGGACTGAATGATAAGCTACAAAGAATTCACATCTGGTTTGATTCAAAACCCATAAAATAATACAAAGCGCCATCAATTTTTTTTAAGTTTTGCTTCTAAAATCTAGCCCATTAAATTTTTAAAATAAAAGAGAAATATATCACAGATTGTGTAGGTTCAATTTTATTTGGGAAGGCATCGCATAAGAAGGAATTTTTAACATTTAACTCACTATAGAGCCACAATTGAAAAGCTTGCTGCAATAATTCTCCTGAGGTTACAAACATAGACATGAGTAGGAATTAACAACCAAATATTCATAATTTGAGGGACAGAGATACTATGGGAAATAATTCAACACAGACCAGTTTACTTCTACACTATCATCTGGTCTGTATGTCATCTTGCACCAATAACTAGAAAACAACCTAACACAAGAGCAAGACAAATCACCATTACTATAATGAACAAAATTCCCAACTTTAAAGTAGCAGGGGGGTTGCAACATTAGAAGGATAATCCGGTGAACAGGTTTTGTCCACAAAAAAAGAGGGAAGGAAGGAGAGAACAGAAAAGGGAAATAATCACCTGGGCAACACAGCACCCATGAGAGCCTCTCTCTTTATTTTACCATTGTAACTAAAATAATTAGAACGCACAGTAGCTACCCTCCAAATCTCTACATAGTCAATCTGGTGCTTAGTTGTACCTCCTATATGAAAGACATTATGTTTTTAAGATTTAGCAGATACCACAAAGATAAGATCTAAAAAGGAAAACTCAAATACTGAAATGAAATACAGAAAGAGATGATTCCAAGAGTTAAAGCAAAAAAATCTCATGAACCAAGTATGTAACAAGCACAAACAAAACAAACCCCAAAACACAGACATTACAATTACTAGGACTGTAATTTACTAGAATTGTAAAATTACTTGATTTGTATTATTCTTCCTCTTTTCTTTCTTGGAAACTAGTCTGATACCACTTCAGTCAGAAAATAATACTATGGTACAATATTATCAGTTTTAAAGATTTTAAAAATGTTTTTATAGTAATTAAAAAAAAGGGTCATTCTTTAACAATTACGTAGTTGTATGCCAAACACTTTAATCATTCAATTTTAAATTAACAAACATTAATACAGCACCTGCATGGGCCAGGTATGAACTAAGGGATGTAACAAAGAAAAAAAAAAAAGACACAGTACTTACCCTCATGGAGACTGCAGTCTAGCAGGGAAGACAGACATAAACAAGGACTTACAATAAGAAGTGTCAGCAAAAAAAGGGTTCAGAAAAATCTTGAAATATATAGCAGAGGGTCCTAAATATATGGCAGGGGAAGGAGGGATTGGATCAGGCTTTTCTGAAAAACGCACATTTAAAGTAAGACCTGAAAAATGGGAACAGCCAAAGAATGTTGGTGGGAAGGGAGCATATTCTAGATTGAGGAAAGAGCATGTGCAACAGTCTGAGGCTGGAAAGAACACAGTACTCAAGCTACATAAGGAAGCCAGGTATGGCTAGCACACAGAGCACAGAGGGGCAAGCGCAGAGGGAAGAGATGGGAAGGTAGGCGGCGGACTGCAGAGTGCTTTCTAAGCTACAGCCAGGCATTTTGGACTATTTCCCCAAAACAGTAAGTTGAAGGTTTTTAAGGAGAAAGAACTGGGAATAGTGTAAGATTTGCTTTGGGATAAACCACTGCAGTTTATCTCTTTACTACAATGAGAACAGCTCAGAAGGGATATGACTAAAAGCAAAACTGATTTTGCAAAAGAAATCAAAGGTTTCAAAAAAAAAATTTCATTTTTGAAAAAAATTCAAATCACTTTGCCAACAAGATTCGTAAGACTTTCTCAAGGAACTGAATGATTTTCTCTCAAATTATTTATCTGGTAAGAGATAAACTTTAAAGAACATACCATGTTTTATTCTTTATAAAGTTCACAACTCTGAAGCATACTTCCAAGGCTCTTATATCTAAATCAATAAATAGACACAGGTGGTACAAGACTAACGCATTAAGAATTTCACAGAGATAGCAAAAAGGTGCTAAATAAACGTGACATAAAGTTAAATGGATAAGATCAGAAAAAAATAACCAGGTATCGATAACTGAGTTGGTCACTACCTCTTAAGGTTTAATTTCTTCAATATAGTGGGGGTGTGTTGCAGTGTTGCTATGAAAAGCAAACAAGACAAAAAGTTTTGTAAACTCAAAGGTATTATATATATATACTAATGTTTATATTGACTGTCCTTAAACAATCAAATCTTCATGTTATAAAAGTAAATCTTACTGAACACAGGTTTTCTTTCATTTTTTTTAAAGACTTTTGTGGGAGATCATTTTTTCCCATCTTCCTTAAGGAGTGGAACAAATTGCTACTCTGTTTATATAAGTATCTACTCAGCCTGATCATGGACTTCCCAGTTTCAAGACAGGTAGGAAGACGTTCAATCCTTAACTTCAAAGGTTCCCTGAAGAAATTCAAAATAAAAAGTCAGAGACTTTATGAAGAAAATAAGATAATTTCCTTCGCCTATATAGATATGAAATTCAACATCAAACCCAATTAGCAATCTGGGAAAATAGGGGACACAAACTAAAAGGGGTAATGAATGGCTCGTGCTTCCTAATTACTACTGCAACTGCTTGCCAGACACATCACAACAGGAGAGCAGGGGGCACAGCTGATACTTCTCATCACAACTATGACCTTAAGAAGAAACTTCCTCTCATTATTTACAAAAGAAAATAAAATACAGCTACAAGAGCAACAATTTGAACTCACCTAAGTAAACTGTCATTCTTCAAAGTGTTTCCCTTTTTTTGGTCAATCACAAATTCGAAAAGAAATTTAAGCAAAAGAAAAAATATAAATAATAATGTCTGTTTTATATATTTGGTACTTTGGCATAATGAACATTAGCTTTATTTCCCTTAAAACAAAAAAAAAATGTAATACATTTTAGGAGTCTCTCATAGCTACCTATTCTTAGAAGGCAAAAAAAAGAAATAGGGAGGCTGGGGGAAGGATAGTAGTAAGCAGAAGAGAATTAAAAAAACAAAAGCCTCTGCTAAATGGAAATATATCATTCTGAACTTTTCTTGTCCCACCCCAATCATTAATTACATCAATTACCTACTGCCTCTCCATTTATATTTACTAATGCTGAGGAACTGGGTCCATAAAGAGCAATCAAATATAATCCATCGACAGATAAATGGATAAAGAAGTTGTGGTTTGTGTACACACACACACACACACACACACACACACACACACACACACATCATGGAATATTATGCAGCCATCAAAAAATGAAATCTTGCCATTTGCTATGCCATATATGGGACTAGAGGGTATTATGCTAAGCGAAATAAGTCAATCAGAGAAAGACAATTATCATATGATCTCACTCATATGTGGAATTTAAGAAACAAGGCAGAGGATCATAGCGAAAGAGAGGAAAATATGAAACAAGATGAAACCAGAGAGGGAGACAAACCATAAGAAACTTTTAATCTCACGAAACAAACTGAGGGTTGCTGGAGGGTAGGGGGTAGGGGGATGGGGTAGCTAAGAGGTGGGCATTGGGGAGGGTATGTGTTGTGGTGAGCGCTATGTGTTGTGTAAGACTGATGAATCACAGACCTGTACCCCTGAAACAAATAATACATTATATGTCAATAATTTTAAAAAAAAATAAAAGAAATATAATCTCTATCCTCCAGGCCCTAACAGTATCATAGAAAAAAACCAAAGATAAATAAAGATCGTTCAGGGGACAGATTAAAATATAGACGCCAAGACCAAAAAATAAAAACCTCAAAATATAGCTAAGTCAGAAACGATTAAACAACACAAATTATAAAACTATTAAGACTAGAAACATAGAAGTAAATTGTAGAAGATGAGTTCTGAAAGAAAAAAATGGTTACTGAGAAAGTAATAGGTCAAAATGAATGAATTTAAATAAGTGATGAACAACTGCCTAACTAAAGTATGGATTGAGCGAGGGCAAAAAAGGCACAAGACTTAACAGAATATTAGGCAAAGGATAAATGAACAGAAATCACAGATTATTATAATCTTATAATTTACTGAATTATGTGTAAACATTAAGTTATATATGTTAAATCTTATACATTTATAATAATATACAATATTTCTAATACTTATGTAAGAAATACAGTCATATGAGGAAAAAATTTGCTCCGTAACTTCCAGATCTCACTCCAGTGCCAAATATGTTAAGAAATTACCAACTGCAGAATAAGTCAAATATTGGAACGTGGCAAAACATAGCAGTGAAAATAAAAAGAGGTAAGAACCTCCTTTTCAAAAAAGTACTCAAGATGTGTTAGCAAAATAATTCATTAAATGAGAATCACAGGAAAGGCAGAAAGTAAAATTTATTGCAATCTACTTTTGTGCCTCACTTTACTATCTTATTTAAGTGTCCAAATTACCAAATATGGTAGGTATTATCTCGATTTTACAAATGAGGAAGCTGAGAGGCTAAAAAATTTAAAAATTTGCCTAAGGCCACACATCTAGACTAAAGCAGACTCAAGATTTATAATCTAATTTTAAATGAATCTTTGCTGTCTTTGTTCAAACTAGTTTTCTCAGAGGAAACTATAAATGTAGACGAAATCTAAGACTTCTTTTCATGCATAAGCTTCTTAGTGTTAACTGGATGCTTGTGTAGTAAGGCTATTTTTCAAGGCAAAGCTGTTTCCTTAACACTCACACATTTTTAAGAAACAGGTTCCCTAGTACTCCTTATCGCCCCCCACCAAAACTGCAACCTTGCCACAGAAACAAGTAAAATGTCAGAAGAAACAAGTAAAACAAAGATATGAACTACACAGGCACAACGACAAACAAGATGAGATATGGAAAACCTAGAGATAAAAAGTTTATGATGTTAATATGGTAAATATAAGAAAAATGCAAATAGGCAATTAGCAAAGATTGCTTTAAATTTAATATATTATAACCTTTTCCACAAGATAAACATGCATTAAACTCATCTCCAAATTTATCTTTAAAAACAACTTTTTTACACAGTGAGAGAGAGAGAGAGAGAGTATACAAGCAGGAGCAGCAGCAGGGAGAGGGAGAAGCAGGCTCCCGCTGAGCAGAGAGCCAATGTGGGGCTCGATCCCAGGACGCTGGGATTATGACCTGAGCCGAAGGCAGACACTTAACCAACTGAGCCACCCCAGGTGCCCCTAAAAACAGCTTTAATGTACCTAAGTCTCTTCACCCATGTCATTTACTACTGAAGTAGGGTTGTTTATCATAGGCAAATACGGAGTAAATTATATCTGAAAAAAAAGCATAATGTGGGTAAGGAGGTTGGAGAAAGGATAATACCTGAGATTATTAATTTTTTTGAAAGTAAATATGCCTAGTTCTCTTCCACAGAAAATCTGTTAGAATCTGGTGATAACAGATTGGTGGGATCTTTCTCCACCCCTTCCCCCCCATAAAAAGAGGTTCTAGAGGACTGGAAAGCATTTGACCATTTTCATTCTCCTGCCCTGAGAATGAATTCCAATTCAATTTTCACAGTTTACATCAAGGACTAGGAGATACAAAACAGTCAGGATTTATAAGCAGACAACAAAATAAAACAGGGTAAGAATGCACTGAGATAAGCTCAAGGCCTGGTTCTTAAATTATACAGGTACAAGTTTTAACATCCTGAGTGTAATGAACTGACAACCCAATTCATGAATAAACCTTAATTTCTTAAAAACCAGTTTCAGCGGCAGCGGGGGGTGGGGGTGGTGACGCGTGGGTGGCTCAGTCAGTTGAATGTCTGCCTTTGGCTCAAGTCATGATCTCAGGGTCCTGGGATCAAGCCCCTTAGCAGAGAGTTTGCTTCTTCCTCTCCCTCTGCCCTTCCCCCAGCTAGTGTGTGTGCTCTCTCTCTCCAATAAACTAATAAACTCTTTACACACACACACACACACACACACACACACACACACACACACACACACAGAGTTTCTGGGGTTTTGCCTTAATTTAAAGCCACCCTTGGACCAAGTCTCTCTCTTTTTCCAACCACCTATTCCATTTTTTACTCCCTACGGATTTCTAAACTTTTCTTGTCCCACTCCAGTTCATCAATTACCAACTGCCTCTTCATTTAATATTTACTAATGCTGAGGAGTTGGGTCTATGGAGAGCAATGAAACATAATCTCTATCCTCCAGACCCTAACAGTGATAAGGAAAAAAAAATAGTAGAAAAGGAAAAGTAAATAAATAGACACAACCATGGGACAAAAGCTATAAGAGAGTAAGTATAAGCAGACATTGAAATTTTAAAAATTCTGTTTTAAAGAACAGACGAAAAAGAGACATGGCGGAAAGAAATAGAACATGTACAGAGACAAACGGATAAAAGAGTTTAGCTGACTGTTAAAAACTGCCAAAGAGTAGTACAAAACTAGAGCACAGGTACAGGTGAGGAAAAGGTGGGAAAGACGGGAAAAGGTCAATTTTGTGAGCCACATTACACAGTTAAGACTATTTAAAGTCAGTGAGAGAAAGGAGGCATGACATGATCACATAGGCATTTTAGAACTTTTAGAGTTCTCAACTGGAGGATATTTTGCCCCAGGGACATTTGGGAATGTCTGGAGACATTTTTTGGTTGTCACAATTACGGGGGCAGGAGGTGAAGAGTGTTACTAACATTTACTGGGTACAGGCAAGAATGCTGATAAAACACCCTACAATGCACAGGACAGTAACCCACAACAAGGAATTATCTGGCCCAAAATGTAAATAGTGCTGAAGTTATAACACCCTGATTTAGAGCTAAATCCTAGGGTACAGGAATAGAGGAACAGAGACAAGGGATTAGGTAGTCTATAAATTCTAGGAGAGCAGAGGTCATGTTCTTGTTTATCCTGCAACTCCAGATCTTAGCCCAGTTCCAGATACAATGCAGAGAGATTCTATATTTACTTAGTAAGTGAATGAATGATGTTAGCACTCCAGGCAAGAAATACCAAGGCCTAAAATGTGGCTGTTGCAGTGGTAATGAAAAATAGATTCAAGAAACTAGAATAGAATACATATGCCTTATTTACTAAATGAATGTAAGAAATGAATTAAGTCTAACTTCCAGGCTTGGAATAACAAGTTTCAGAGGGTCAGAAGTTCTATTTTACACATTTTAAAGTTTCAGACAAATGTGAGATATTCAAATTGAGAAGTACAACAGTTTGCATATAGTCTGAAAAAATCTAAGAAAGGAAAATCTAATTTATCACCCCACTCATCTTAAATGATCCTCTGAGTTTAGAACAGGAAGTTCAACTTAAAAAATAAATAAACCCTAAAAGCAGTACGGTAATCTGAATTGGATCCCGGAACAAAAAAAAAGGTAATTAGTGGGAAAATTTGGTGAGATATAAAAAAGGTCTGGTGTTTAGTTAATAATAATGTGCCAATGTGGGTTCTGTAGTTTTGAGAAATGTACCAGATAACATAAGATTATAACAATAGGAAAAACTGCATAAAGGGTATAAAGGAACTGTGAATTGTCTGTGCAGCTTTCAGTAAATAATCTATTCCAAAATTAAAAGTTTATTTTAAAAAAACCTGACCTCAAATGTGTCAAAATTTAAATATCTGAATCTATAATATAAACATTTAAATCTGTAGTTTACGAAAAGCTAAAATGTTAAGGTTTTTTTTTTTCTTTCTTACATCCATTGATAGTTGGTAGTACTACAGAGACGAAGGAAAGAGCAAAGAAAATCTTTAAAGGTAACCAGAGAGAAAATAGCAAAGAGGAATCAACAAAAGATTTTTTTTTTAAATCTTCTAACCCATATTCTGTGGTACTTGAAATGATACAATGTATCACCGTGCAGACAAAAAGCTGATGAATTTTTCCTTCCATTACCACCCTATTCCCAATTTTGTAGCAATGACAAAACATTCAAGACTGTCACCAAGGGGAACTGACAAGACATGACACTAAGCTATGACTATAACACAGTTGTTTTGATTAGTCCAGCTTTTAGTGACTTAAAAAAAAATTATATGCAAATACAAAAAAGCAGGTAAAACTGGCATTCTAATAGTTATTTTTTTTAAATATAAAGAACTAATATTTTCCTGAAAATACAAATGGAAGAAAAAAACATTTATCTTAAACTCTAAAACTGAAATTAAGTCTTTCAAAAAGGTACAAAAATGACCTACTTGGTAATTAATTCTGTTACCTAAATACACCAGTTGCATTTCTCTGCTGTGACATAAAACTCAAGGTATTTTTGCCATATTCCCTATATCCATGTCAGCGATACTTACCGATCTGACCATTATGATTTAATATCAATTTTTCTGAGTAGCCAAATGCTACTATTGAAAGTTTAGCTTACTGAAAATAAGGCATAGCAAAACAGTCAGTCTGGTCTAAGGACGTACTAAATTTGTAACCCTGGTCAAGATACTGAACCTTTCTCAATGCCTCAATTTCCTTCTCTATAAATAAGAATAGCTCCTCTTAAGTTTAAGGTTTTAAAAGAGAAAATAAATGGAAAATGCCTAGCACACAGTAATTACTCAGATAGCAAAAATTAAGAGAGGTTACTTACTGTCAATCATTCTTGTACTTTCGTGGCTACCACATTGTACTGGACAATGCGTTGAAAGAATAATATAACACATTCCCCTTATTATACAGATCTGCAGTTTTTCAAGAGGATGAACTTCTCCCTGTAGGTGAAGCTCCTGTAATATCTTACCTTCCCCTTCTTTAAACTATTCTGCCCCCAGTATAATTTTCTAAGTGCAAACATAAAATATACTTTAGTGTCTCAAATCCTTTCTTATTTTAATAGTAGTTCTTTATATACATTACCTATAGATACTACTACGTAACCAAGACATTCATATGCTGAAAAAAATATCATCCATGATTGCTTGCCATACAAATACTACATAGGATACCTTTGGAAAGGTCAGAGAAAATAAACCGGAATACATCACAGAGACAAAAAGATGCAAATCATAAAAGAGAAGGTGATAAAGAAGATTAAGTAAGAAAGTCTAACATCTGTTCAACTGGAGTCCCAACGGGGAGACAATGGAGCAAAGATGATAGTTTAAAAGATAATGGCTGAGAATTTTCCAATGCCAGTAAAAGACATTACAGATTCAATAAACCCAATGGATCTCAAACAAGATCAATTAAAAAAAAAACAACCTACCAACACCAAGACATATCACAGACAAACTAAAGAAAACCAGCAAGAGAGATCACTTTCCAAGCAACAGTTAGGAGATTTAAACCCACATCTACCAATAATTATACATATAGGACAAAAAAAATGCCCTTCTACACTATTTTTAAGAGATATAGAAAGTAAAAGGACAAAAAAAAGGTTAAAAGTAAAACAATGAGAAAAGGTATACTATACTAAGCAAAAGGCAAAACTGTAATGTTGATGATCAGTATAATAACTATCCAGAAAAAAGAAGAAATAAGTAGGATCTGGATGGGTGTACGAAGGAGACTAACAATCCTTCTAGACAGGCAAAAGAGTGGGGGTGGGAGAAGAGGCTATGACTGAAATATGAAAGTCTCTGAAAATTAAAAGTTTAGACTGGTGCGAGAGGAAGTATGACACCATTAAAATAACCTCTTTTTACCTGAGCAGAAGAACAACGTAGCAAAGGTAGAATTAAATAAGATTACTATTACAGTGTTGGAAGTGGGACCTGGAAGGGAAACAGTGAGAAGACACTGAAAGCAAGATTAGTTTAGAAGATGGTACAGTAATCCAGGTAAGACAAGGGCCTGGTAGTAGGAGAGATAAAGGAATGAATCTATGAGGCATTTCAAGAGGAAGTCCTATCTGCATCAGTTCTCCTCTGAAATGTTAAAGGCAAAAAAACGCCCTATGCTTTATAAAAAAATAACCAAACTATTTTTGTTTATAACTAATCTGTAATACATACAGTCGCCCACAAAAATCAATCTCATACATTTTAGGAGACAATTTTTTGTAAAAGTAATATATCAGTGAGCTAGCCTACATTAGGTACAATATGCACGATCCATAACTACACATTATGACTTCTTCACTACTAAGATTATGGACACAGTAAAAAAAAATCTGATAGCTTTTCCTCTTTGAATGTTCATGCAAAGAATATGAAATTCTCTTTAAATAACTAAAACATTTTTATTTTCAAAAGCTCTTTACCAAGAGGATATCAACTTGTTAATGAACTCAAACAACTCACCAATGCTGGGTGGGCTACCATAGTTAATTGGTGACTCGGGTGGTCTTCCACAATGCAATGCAGCCAGAGCAGATCCTTTCCACACAACATGCTTGCAGCCTATTAAACACACATATTTTTATGGACCCAAAAGTAGGACACACACACAAAAAAGAATGTCTAAATCCTATTAGAAATTTTTCATACTTTTATTTGTGCGTAGCAAGGACTGTCTTCCAGCTCCTAATAAAGTCTGTACTCCAGGAACGCTTTGTGGAATTTCTTGTTCAAGAAGAGGTCCTAGCCGATGACATATTTGCAGCAAGTGATCAGGCGCTAAGTGTCTGTAATACTTCACCTATTATATGAAAGACATATAAAATACTTGCTAAATAAGGTGATATAGTTTTTTATAGTAAATAAAATATACTTTAAAAAATACAGTAATTTGTTCTGGCTAGTCGACATTTCATTTTACTTGGTAAAAGTTCATGCTTATTCTGTGCAACCACTTGACTCGCAGAATAAAACAGTTGTCCCAACCATCATTTAATTCATTGAGGAGAAAAACTGCTAAAGAATTAATGTAACTAAATATAGCCAAGCTATAAATTAGCAGATTCTAGTCAATGCAAATATTGAAGAAAAAATATATAGCATTATAACCTAAAATGATTATGTTGCTTAACATTTTAATTTTCAAAAACTTCAAAGTCATCCAACTATAAAATATAATGAATATTTTGGATCTTTCACATTTTAAGAATATCTCCAGAATAATTATGATTAAGAAAAAAACCTTAATATTCATGTTCTCATCACAAAATTTAAAAACACTTACAGCCTCTATGAAGACTTTTATAATCTATTCACAAAAAACCTTAGCGAGAAAGGCCAAATTCCAAATGTTAATTTAAACAAGTTTAACTGTAAAATCTACCTACTACAAAAAGTTTGGGCACTTTTGGAACAACTTCAAAACACCACTTAATTTATGCTAGCATTTGAAAACAAGATAGAAAATTCTAATATTTTTATTATCCATCCTGAAAGTCTTTCCAAATAATCTAAAGAGAATTAGAGGAAAAAAATATTTTGTTTTATAGTTATCAAGTTATAAAAAATTTCTCAATGTACTACCTAAATATTATAGTTTAACTGTTCTCAAAGTGAGTTTTGGGAACTCCTGGAGGTTCCTGAGGTAAAAATCATGACTAATACTAAAATGTTATTTTGCTTTTTTACTCCTTCATGAGTGTATGGTGGATTTTTCAGGGGGCCACATGACATGTGATATCACAAAAGACTGAATAAGGCAGCAGATATAAGAATTTTTCTTTTTTAGCCAGACATTAAACGTTCCCCAAAATGTAAAACAATGTCACTCTTCATAAATTTGTTTTGGAAAATAACTGCTACAAAAAGTGTTACTTATATTACATGAAATGAGTTTAATAGTATTTAAATAAATAAATAATTTTAAAATTTGTTTTAATTTTTAAAAATACGAACAGATTATAATCCATGCAAACAAACAAAATTCAGTAATTTTTATTAATATAAATGGGTTCTGAGGCAAAGTGTTTGAGAACTGCTACTCAAGTTCACATAGTAATGACAATTTTAGGATGAATTCCTTATAAGATTGATTTGAGGAGGGAAGTGAAGGATTAAATCATTTCATTCCATCTTGCAGTATCTTTTATACTCTACAGATAGAAGAACATAAAAGGTATTTTTAAAAAGTTTGCTAATATTCATCCTTCTAAGCTGAAGCCAATTAAGAGAAATCAATCTTACTTTTTATCATAATATATTCCTGTCATGGAGACAACATGGAGCCATACTGCCACACTAATAATTTAAAATAATGCAGAGCGTGGCATATAGTAGATAGTATTAGTGGAATGAATACTTTAGCAAAGAGGTTCTAATACAAATCATATATATACAATATTATGTGCCTCTGAAAAATCCTGAGATAAATCTATTTGATTTTGTTTAATGTAATTTCCCAAACTTGTTAAGCTATGGATTCCCTTTTCCCCTAATATCATCATCATCTTGACTCAAAACATACTCTTTCAAACACTAGTATGATTAGCTAAGCAAAAAACCATTTAGAATATACCAAAATAGAAATTTTTAAAATTATATTTATACCTTAATCTTCCCTAAAATAATATACTTAAAAATAAAATTTAAAGGAAACGTCTACAATATTTATAGGGTCCCTTCCAGTTCTAAGTTGTACATAATTATTCTAATGTGATTTCTTTACATTGATCTAAATTCCTCTCAAAAATTTTACTTTAACCATAAATTTCATTACTTATTAACTTAAGTTTGATGATTATCCTGTTTTAGAGTCTTTTTGCAGGGGCGCCTGGGTGGCTCAGTAGGTTAAACATCTGCCTTTGGCTCAGGTCATGATCCCAGGGTCCTGGAAAGAAGCCCGCATCGGGCTCCCTGCTGAGCAGAAAGCCTGCTTCTCTCTCTCTCTCCCCCTCTGCTGCTCCCCCTGCTTGTGCTCGCTCACTCTCTGTCAAATAAATAAATAAAATCTTTACCAAAAAAAGGAGCCTTTTTGCAAAAACACATTTCAGCTAGTGAACCTGAAAACCCTTACTGAAGAATCCTTATTGAAAAATTCATAAAATATTATGAATCCACTTTTTCAGACTTAGTCTTTCCTTGGTGATTTAGTATATTTTTCAAACTCGACTTTCACTTTAAAGTTAGAAGAGATACTTTCAGTTCTTAAAATCCTCAGGCTTTCTGGCTTTTGAGACTTTATACAAGCTGATCCCTCTGCTGGAAATCTTTTCTTACCCATCCACCTCCCCATCTCATTCTCCTTCATGTCTCAGTCTATACCTCACTGCCCTCCATGACCTATTACAACACCTCTGCCCCTTCTTTTTGGACACTCTATCTTTGTGTTTCCATAGCACATTATACTCCTTCCCAAAACGTTCTTTTACTAACTCATCAGCACTTTGTAGTACTTTTATCATATTAATTGTTCTTAATATATTTTGATATCTAGAGCTCAGTGGGAATCGATCCTCTAGCCCCACAAAAGCATTCGTACAGGTCTTAAATAGTCTTGCCCTGTTTTGGAGGTTCCTAAGACCCCTGCAGTAACCTAAAATTGCCAATTTACTTATCCATGACCTACATTAGAAGACATGGGATTAGATCTTGTTTACCTGTCTACCTAATACCTAATGTAGTACTTGTAGTTAAGTGTTTATTAGATAAGTGAACACATGACAATATGCAATAACTACTGGCTTCTCCTATTCTATCTAGCCATTAAATGGTAAAGTTCTTAAGGTCCAGGATCCCAGAGTCCAGTTCCACACCCTATTTCTTCTCACTCAATACTTTCTCCTTGAAAAATTATTATAGCAATGATTCCCAAATTTGTTTCTATAGTCTACACTTGCATATCAAACTTCCTTAAGATATCTCTTTTTGGAGTCCCAAAACCCCCTCAACTCAACATATGTAAAAATGAACTCAAGATCCTTAATGTCAACACCCCCTCTCCCAAAACGTTTCCTACCTTGACAAACGACAACACCATCCATCCAGCCTCAAACTAAGAAGTCACATTTTTTACACTGCCTATTCCTCCCTTCCTCCTCATTCTCAACATCCAAGTAGTCACCAAGTTCAAATGATTTTCCCTTCCTATTCTTAAACTCATCTACCTCTATATCTCCATAATGACCCAGTTTCAAATCATCTTTGCAATAAACTCCCGTCTTTCTCACATCCACTCATGCCTCCTACCTCATTCTATTCTATAATCTCTTCTATTCCAAATTTATTCTTTACATTGCAATCATAACGCCCTTTCTAAAACCTTTATCTGGTCAAGTAACCCATACTTAAAGACCCACAAGTAGGGGCGCCTGGGTGGCACAGCGGTTAAGCGCCTGCCTTCGGCTCAGGGCGTGATCCCGGCGTTATGGGATCGAGCCCCACATCAGGCTCTTCCTCTATGAGCCTGCTTCTTCCTCTCCCACTCCCCCTGCTTGTGTTCCCTCTCTCGCTGGCTGTCTCTATCTCTGTCAAATAAATAAATAAAATCTTTAAAAAAAAAAAAAAAAAAAAGACCCACAAGTAAACCCACACTTCAGAGACTTTCCTTGCTCTTTGGCCATCCAACTCCTTAACATGATCTACAAATCCTGAAAGGCATGTATGGTCCACTCATACTTCTTTGCTCCATATGGCACATTCCCAACCCTATACACTCCAGCCCTCACTTTCCACACTTAGACATACTGGCCTTCCTTCAGGTTCTTTACCTGTACTCTCTCCTGTCAGGCTTTTCCCATGTGGCACACTCTTTACATCTCCCCACATTTCCTTGCCCAAACAACTCTTTTATGTGCTTCAGATCTTCCCTCCAAGGTAACCTCCTTTGTTTCCCTTTATTTTACAGTCTAAGTGTATTATCTTGGTTGCATGCTCTTGGTGACTTTTCCTTAACATGTACCAGTTTATGATTATACATTTAAAAGTTTAATAATTTAATGCTTTTCTTCTCAACTTCACCATTAACTAGAAGAGAATAAGAACCACGTCTTTTTTTTGGTCCTAGCTGCATCACATACACACATTCATACACATATACCAACCTACCCACCCACCCATCCCCCCAATACACACTTAAAAAAAAAAAATCAATGAAAACTTTCTTCTGCTACCTTTTTAAAACATTATTCTTAATGAATATTAATCCAGGTCACTACGGTCAATAAAATTTAAAGACAAAAATTTTAAGAAATTAAAATGGTTCCAAAAAATCAAAATGGTTCATTTATGGCTATCCATATATGGTTTTTAATTTCCAAAGTAGTAAGAACACCATATCTTTAATATTAACTTAAGACTTATAGTTTGAATGGACTTTTACTTTACCTATACTAATAAATAACTAAAAGGAAATGAAAATTAAAAGGGAAATCAGAAGTGATATTGTAATAAAATCCATTATCCAAAACATCTATATTTGGATTCTCAGTAACTGTTTGTACACTATTATTTGGGAAAAACAAAACAACATCCTCGATTCTAATATACTGATTACTTTCCATGACCAGTGCTGCTTTAAATTTCTTAAGATATTCAACACATAAAAAGTATGATCAAATTATAAAGTTAACGGTGATAAATCTTAACAATACACGTATTTGATTGCATTCTAAATGCTAAGCCTTGTGGTAAGTGTAGTAAATTATACATATAAAAGTTCAGCTCATTAACAACCCTAAGAGATTTGAACATTTCCATTAATAAAGAAATTATTGTACAGTAAGGTAAAACAAGGTTCCGAAGATCACACACATTTAGTGGATGATGAAGAGTCAAATCAAGACAGTCTAACTCCAGCCCTCATATACACCGCCCATAGAACCTATTGCCATATATATATATATATATATGTATTCCAATACTGAAGTAAGCTAAAAAGAGACATTTTGAATAGTTTTCAACACAGACATTAAACTGAGCCAGAAAAAGAAACATTCTAAAGTTCATTTTTACTACTAAGCAAACTATTCCTATAGGTAAAGGATACCTACAGGTAAACAGCTAAGGATAGAAGATAAAACTATAATAATAAGGTGACAACCCTAAGTATTCTCTCCCACAATGGCTAAAGGAAATCAATGTGATCAACCCTACTTTTCTCAGTATCTCTAAGATTAAAATTTTAAACTCTTAAAGTTAGAAGCAAGTATAAACAAATTAAACCAAAGGATTAATACCATAAAATTTATGATTACTGTTCTTAAAAAATAATAATGCATATTTATCAGCTGTGCTCCATTTTTAAAATTTTCATAAACATTTCATCTTCTCTCCCACTCAAGATACAAGAGCCTGTTTTATGGCTGCAAACTCTGATGCCATCCCATGGAGATTCATTCCTACATCAGGGGGTTAGTCAGAGCTTTCCCAAATTTCTCATATTCCCACCCCCACCTCCAATGCCATTTGAGAATCACTTGATATGGTAACAACGGTCTTGGGTTAACTGAATTAGAACCTGAATTAAAGGTATCTCTTTGTAAATATGTTATGATATCTATAGCAGAAGTCAGCAGACATTTTCTATGAAAGGTCAAACAGTAAATATTTTAGGCTTTGAAGACAACTACCTGTTGTACACACACATATATATATATTTTACCAACTCTTAAAAATGTAGTAACTTTAGCTTTGGGGACTTAAAAAACAGATTTCCTATATGATTTACCTGCAGAATCATAGTTTACCACCCCTGATCTAAATAATTCTTGGTTCTATCAATGTTTCCAGTAGCAGGGATAACAAAATTGTGTGGAAGACGCAACTCTGTTCATGCCTTGTCCATCTTGGCCCAAATCATAAACCTGTATCACTCCTGATTTCTAAAATTATCAATTACAATTTGAACAACAGGAACCTCTTCTGAAAATGTGAACCATAGGAAGGAAGGAACAAGAAAAGACTGAGCTCTCTGAGTAGTTTACTTTCTTGCATTTTTAGTTAAAACAATCTGCTTCTGCTTGCTATGCTACTTCACATAAACAGTGGTTCTTCCCAGCCAAGAAAATTTTGCCATTGTCAATGGAAATTATCGTTAAAAGGTAAATTTTATCAGTGGGAAGAAAATATAAAAAATCTGGAAGCCACTGCATTCCACCAGACATACTGTCATTAAGAACTCTACTCAATTTTTCAAGAAAAGGTCAGTAGTTTGACTGAGAGATTTCAAGTCAAACAGTCTAGGTTTAAACTTGCTGAGTGCAGGGAAAACATTTACTTTACTACTCAATGTCCTCATCTACAAGACTGAGACTGCTAAGTCACAACCTTGGTGGGTACTCATAGTAGGTGACATAAGAGTTGGCTGTCACTTTAATTATACTCCATATTACACAATACATGTTGCTCTTTCATGTTGAAAACCTTTCTAGACCTACACAGGGAAAAAACATTTTGGAAATCTTTTTAAGGAACTTTCCAAAATGAGGTTAGAGCAATGTAATTCATTAAACTACTTCATTTACCTGTGTGCTCTAGAAATGCCAGTCCTTCTTTTAGCATATAATTAAGAAGTCCCTAAGAAAATAAGATACACCAAATATCTGGCATTACTATGTCCTGAACACCTGACTGGTTCTAAAAATATCAGTTTTTCACATCTGTTTTCTCAAATTTTTTCAGATCTGAAAGGCTAGTTATTTCTGCTCTCCACTATAGTTCTGAGTTCTAAATAGTCACCTTAATGGAATATAGTACTTATTTTTACAACTATCCTAACATATAACAAAATCACAAATTTAAAAAACCCTATTTGCTATTAGTCATTTCTAAGCCTATTTTTAAGACCAGATCTCAAATTCTCAAAACTTTAAACCTGTAATTATAAATCTGTTATCATTATTACAAAGTATACATTAAATTATACCCATAATCTTTAAAAGCAAGTTTATATTTTCTGACCATTTTTTAAAAACTGTAATAGCTTTCCACATAGAGAAATTACGGAATACTTACTTTGTGCCAAGTATTCTCAAAATTTATCTTCACAAGCAAATAAGGTTAAGTATTTTCCCCATTTCACAGGTAAAGAAAACTGAAGTCCAAAGGTTACAGTTTCTCTGAAGTCATACATTTAGAAAGTAAGAGAAATTAGTATTCAAGTCCAGGTCTCCTGATTCCAGGGTTACTGTTATTTTCATTACAATTTCTTTCTCAAAACTTTAGTCCTTGCCCCGCTGTCACACAGGTCTTATAATTACAAACTTAATAGGACCTACATAACCATTTTTCAACTCAAAAACCTCTAATCTGGGTAACTATTTTCAGAAGGACTCTTACATGCCTACAATTTCTTTGTAACCTGAAGTATAATAAAATTAATATAGAATCTTATTAAGTGTCAAAATTAATGTTGGTGGTCTATTTACTCTTAATTGTCAATAAACATGCTTGAAAGACTGTCATCTATTCACAATTGAGTCAAAATATACAGTGTTCTTTCAGATTTTATTCATCACAACGCAACTGTATTTTGCCAAAAAAAATCCCAAAAGACATAGGGGCACGTGGGCTCAATGAGATATGGGTCTGTCTTCAGCTGGGGTCATGATCCCAGGACCCTACGATGGAGCCTGGCATCGGGCTCCCTGCTTGGCTAAGGACCTGCTTCTCCCTCTGCCCCTCCCCCTGCTCGTGCTCTCTTGCTCAGTCTCTATCTCAAATAAATAAAATCTTTAAAAAAAAAAAACCACTTTATCCAGAATTTAGGTTTCCACAAACCACAAAAGATGCTCTATAAAAATTAATTTAAAACACTACAAAATGACAAAATTTAACTTTTTTTAAAAGCACACTAAAGTTTTGTTTTTAAATCACATATTTTCTAAGCAAAATTTGTGCAATAAAAAATCCTCTTTAAAACATTATTTACTAAAATATAAAATTCAAATATGCATTCTGTTGGCAAAATTATTGTCTATCAATTTAAAGATGGAAAATTCTTAAACTGTTTATTCTTAAAATGCCAATATAAATACTCTTAAGAGAACGACCAGTTTCATTTTTAGTAATGTTTCGGTTTCAAACACTGCACTCGAAATAACTAACACCACACATACAATGTGGCAGCAAAGTTGTTTTAAAAAATGCGTATTTCTCCAAGTTGCTTAGAATTTAGTATTTCCTCACCCCAAATCTAAACCACAACCAAATGACACAAGGTCAATATTTCTTGTTATAACCTCTGCCAACAGGCTATGTGCCTGTTCTCTATCTCTGATAGAGACCAAATGGGTCATGCCGCCATGACCATAGGCCATCTGGAGTCTAGAATACACGGATTCTTTATGTGCTTCCTTGGCAGTAGGCTGCCATTATCCATGCTACCGCAAATTACCTAAGCTTTACATTATAAGTCTCATTCCCTTTACAATTTAGTTTTAGTTTAAGCGGATGGTGCATTAGATCATGTTGCTAACTACATTTTCTTAGTATCAAAAAATTCTCCTCCAACCAACCATCCTTTTCCTTATCTGTAGTCCCCGAGCTCAAACCCCTGGCTGCTTCCCTGTACGCAAGGCAAATAAAGGTGGACCTGCTTCACACCTGATGACTGCCTTCTCTGTAGTGACCAAAGGTTCTCACTTACATATTTCACTCTACTGTATCATAACTTTGATTTTTTAGCACACTGAATTCTCAAATTCCATAGAGAAAAGAAGTATTATCACTTTTTCCAATCTATTATAAAATACTTAACAATTTTCTATATTCCATATGCTCAGTAACATATATTTATTCATTCCAAAATTATTAATTTTCACAAATTACTCATAACTTTATGTATAACATGTCTTCTCACAAACAAAATAAAAATTGATCTTTACACCTTTTAAATTTATTTCTAAAATTTTAAATTTGGTTCCTATTATATAATAGCCTTTATTACTTTAAGATGTAATTACAAAAGCAACTTAAGTATCTTAAAAGAAAAATACACTCAGAAAGAAAAAAACAAAAAATACTCTCATTTTAATGCCTTTCTTGAATTCAATTAAAGTTCATTAAAATGAATACACTTAGTACTCTGTTAACTTCCACTTCACTTAGTATTGCAGATACTTTTCTGTGAATTCAAAAACTTATGTAATAAAATGAACCTGTCTAGTATTACTTGTCCAGAGCAAGTTGTCTAGATACAATTTTGTTTGATAAAATTCTGTAGTGACATGATAACTACAAAATTTGGGAAAAAGAAAAATGACTCCAATAGACTACAGGGGACTTTCTAGATAAAAACAAAAACAAAACTTGTGGTCTGAAAAAGAAATTTTGAGTGGATTAAAAAACTGGCATTCACAGGATTTATTTAACCTAGTGCTCACTTAAAGATTAATTCAAAAAGTCTGTATTAAGCTGTTTAAAACATACATCTTTAAGCCAGATTGACAAGGCAAAACATCTGACAATTTCAAAAATACAAACTATCATGAGTTTAAAATTATACAAATCTCTGAACAGAAGGAGACAAAAGCAACAGCCAAGTTCCCTTCACATATTCCTAAATGTCATCTGATTACCAAAAGATACAAAAGCTTCATATATTCTCTAATCAATTTTGGATATTTTAACCACCCAAACATTTCTTAATGTTAATTAGTCCACAAAAACAGGCAGAGAATCACTTTTAAGACCGACCAAAATTTTTCTAGAATTCTATTCACAATGCTTTAAAAATTATTTATTTTTCATATTTATTGTACTTTTTTCTTTGTATCTGAGGCTTAATTATTTCATCCTTGAATCTACAACGTAATTATACTAACGGTATCTTCTGAAGGTTTAAATCAGTCTTTTTTACACTGGAGCTGCTATGTTCAGAAAATTATGCACACTTGTTTCTGGAATAAAACTGTTTTTTCTTAAACTTTCATGCATTAATAAAGCTACAACTGGAAACTTTACTACCATGACTAAAGTTCTGTTAATAGCAAGCACAAACCCTTACATAGTGCTTCATTTGTGCCAGGTATCACTCACAGAATCCTACAAAATAGGGACTATCATTAGCCCATTTTACAGACTGGGGAGCAGACTCCTGCAGTACTGTCTGCCTCATAACAGTCATGTAAAATACCAGTGTGTAGCTGATGTTATGTTCAAGCCACTTTACAATTATTCAGAAGTATAAAGAATTTAACAGGTACTTATTCCATTTAAAAATCTTGTAAATGCCTCAAACTTCTCAAAAAAATGTTACATATACCAACAGAACAACTGCATGGGTAAGAAAGGATGAAGTTTTGCCCATTTCAGCCCTTCAGCATGTAGCATTTCCTTAACACGTAATGTTGTATTGTTCATTATAAGGATTGTGAAATATTAAAGCCCTGTCCTAGAGACTACCAAGCTGTGCTTACCATTTTACTGATACTCTATTAAAAAAGGAAATGGTAACTGTACTATGCGCATTCACTTCATTATTTGTCACCCCCCCCCCCACAAATTATATAGGCTAGGTTTTAAATGCACCATATTATCTTTAATATAGGGCAGCAATACCTCATTCAAAAACATATTTTTTTCCTAAAACTTGTCCCCTAACTTTCACATTAATCAGCATACTCTAAATACATGCACATTTAAGATATATACTTAAGTATATCCTATTCATGGTTCTTATTCTTTGAATTTAAGACCAGCAATAATTTATGAAAACCAGTACTTAAACCATGGAGAGAAACATACTAATTACAGAATAAAGAGGTAGTCTACAATATGGTATCTCAAAAATATTCATCTAAGAAGATATGATATTACAGCCTAAGAATAGCACTACAAAAAGCATTTATATAATTTTCTAATCTGCATGTTTTCTCCATATCTACTTTTTTGTGTTTTGGATAATGAACAACAAAATGAAAGAGTTTTTAGAGACAATTTATCACTATTTCTAGTTCAAAATCAGATTTTCAGATTAGAAAAATTTCAATTCACTTCTTTTACAAACGAGGTAACTGGGGCCCAGAGAAATTCCATGCTTTGCTTGAGGTAACCTGCAGGCTGACTGTTGGCAGGGCTAAAAATCACAATCCCTATCTCCTGACTCCCAATCCTTTCACTTGAATAGAAAGATTTCTAGTAAGTGGAATGATTTTAAGAAAAGCAAATACCAGTACAAAAATTAAAGTAAGAATTACATCATTTTAACAGATTAGCAAAACATGAACCTAGTTTAAAAAAATTTAAAAAAAGCCCTGTAAGCAAGAAATGTAATCAGAATCTCAAATTTGGTAAAAATGTTTAAAAATTCTGCCTCATAAGCATGCAATCACCACTAATTAAGGTGACAACTAGACAGCAAAACTTAACAAACCAACTAATTTCACTATTCAAAGAGAAATAAATGACAAAGCTTTCTCTTTGGTCCAAAAATTAGTTGAGTTTTCCTGTTCTTTAAAAAGTTTGCCAACAATGCATGGCTCCATTTAAAAAATTAGAATTCTGATGAAAGCTTATAATATGCCCTCTTGCTTTAAAATCAACCTATATTTAAAAATATAAAATCTGATTAAACATACACCCTAAGACAAAAAAACTATTCAACTTCCTATCAAATTCTATTCACAGTTACAAATGTTTTAAATCTTATAAAATCATGTTTTACAATAACTTTATCAATCACACTTGAAAAAAGCACATCTTTTTTTTTTAATCTGTAAACCTTTAAAACTACTCTTAAAACTCTACTTTCCTCTTGGTCAAAACTCAATCACTGTGATTTTATTTGTAGGCTGAGTACAGATGCTGATCTATGCTTGTTTTTAACCTCCCAAGTACCAATATTATACACAATCCTGAATAGCTGTAATTTGAGGTCTTCTAGAAATGTGAATCCGACATATAAACTCTTCCATTTAAAATATTACTCAATTTATCAGTTAATGTAGCAACAAATTTCCAGGTATAGGAAGACACTACAGAAACCACAAACAATAGTTATTATTTTCGTTTAACTCATCAAAACAAGCTTAAAACCAATGTCAAGTAAATTCAAATTCAACCGAAGGCAACTTAAATTTTTTTAAGTCATAAGAATCAATTAAGACAACAGAGAACACTATACAAGAGATTTTGCATGTGCTCACCTACACATAAAATTTTAAGATCCTACTATTAAACAAAAATGTGCTCAGATACCTAGTGTTCCAAAATGTTTTAGAGCTGATTCTCAAAAAGTCAAATAAAGTTAAACCAAATACCCACACACCTAGATATATAGTTTGATGGATATAAAAGTACTCCAAAAGGCGTCTTATATCCAGTAGATATAGATTGACTAATATGCTAAATGAATAAAAAGAGAACATCAACCAGAGAACTCTAAATTTTAATGAGGATTCTTAACTGTCTTATGAGTACACCAACATGACTCTTCTGGAAAAAGGTGAAAACACTACAAGCAAGAAAATCCACTTTCATGCAAAATAGGTGGATTCTGAAAACATAACAACACTAATGAAGACACTACTTATTGCCCTAAGTCTGATAAAAAGACAGGGAATATAAATTCATTTTATTAATATCTGAGAGATGAGAAACTCTCCCCCCAAAATTAAAAATGAGCATTGGTACCCCTGTTCTTACTAGAGAAAACAAAATGATATTCCTACAAGCATCAGACATTCCCATAATTTGGCAAGACACCATCAGCTGCTTCATTTTAAAAATACATTATTACTAAGAGTTTCCAAGGTAAGAAAACAGCAATCTTCAGTGACTGGGGTTTGAGGGTTTTTACGAGATGCGATGGTAAGTTTTGTAAAAAGAAATGCAAAAAAGTTTTATAAAATCTGCCGAATTCTTAAAAACTGCATTATTATAATCTCTACAATTTTTTCAAATAAGGAAGACATGGATCCACTTAGGATTCTGTCAAATATTAACACCCCCCCAAATTAAAGTATTGCAGGTACTGAATCTTAAGAGTTTGTTTCAAACTCCATTCATTGTAGCAGAATATTAAATGAAATTGGCCTCAATTACTACTTGAAAACTAACAAAATTGTAAATATATACACTGTTAAGTTTCCATTAAATTTCCTAAACCTATGTTTTCCTTATTTCAACATCTGTGAGCACGTAGCAAACGATATTAATCATAAGAGCTTTAGATCCAAAAGTTAGATGTTCTATATCCAAATGAAACAAAAACCATCAAAATCATGTCATGCCTTCACCTCACAGAAGACATTAAATTCTAAAGTAGCTGAAACTTCCTAATCATCTCACAAGCCTTCATGAAGTAACATCACTCGTTATAACTACCTCAAAACATCAGTTTCGAATCAGTTGCAATGCACAGATTAAGCGCCCCCCCCCCATTCCCCTGCCCATGGGCGTGTGACCGCTCTAACTGCCCAACACACACACGTTCATACAAACAACCTTAATCAGTTTGGGAGACAAGAATATGGAAAATATAACTACCGAATACAAATACGTTACTTTTCCAGTCACAATACTTAATAGGTCCCCTTTCAGAAGACAATTTTTAGAAATTACTAAACATACTCGCTTTGAAAACCCACAAAATGAAGAAACGGGTATTTATCAAGCTATTATACAAAATATATCCCAATATAAACTGAAAAACTTCTACTTGCCAGGTTCCGTACCACAATAAATATAAGGGTAAAAATCAAAACTTTTCAGTGGCCTCCAGTAATAGCTCTTAACTGAAGAAGCAGCATAATAACACGAGAATTAGCAAAATTAGAAAAAGCCTGTTAAACTTCTGGCTTTTAGAGTGTTACAGGCTTTTGCACTTCTGCGAGTGTGTTTTGGTAAAAGCAAGATGAGCCTCTGGCCAACTATCATCATACATCTGAACCCCTCAAACAAAAAATGTGGCTCTGAATTTAAGGAAAGCAAAAGAATCGAGAGAGGAAAAAAAAAATAACGCCTTGCTACGGTTCCGCTGCGGCTGAATAGCCTGCTTGTGAAATGCTAATGCCACTTCGGAGCAGTTAGTCACCAGCTATTGTGTGGGGCAGGAGAAAGCCGAGCCGACCGCGCGTGCAGAGCGAGCGAGCGAGCGAGCGAGCAAGCGCGCCCTCCTTCCTCGCGCCGCTCCCGCTGCCGCCGCCTCGCGCGCGCCCCCGCGCCCGCACGGACGCGCGCGCCGGCCCCTCCTCCTCCGGCCTTGCACTGCACAACACTCATGACGTATCTTTATTTCTAGCACATTAACAAAATATCACAAATAAATTGTCGGCAGCCCCTGCGGCCTCGGGGTGCGGGTCCCCCCGACCACTGCCCCCTGAAGCCCCCGCGCCGGCCTCCCAACCCTCCCCGGGGCCTTTGGAGCTTTCACGTTCTGGGGCCAAGTTTTTGTCTCTGTAAAAAATTGCGGGAAATTCAATTTTTATTCGACTCGGGGAAAAGTTTCTTTGCTCCGCGACGTGAATGTCTCACCAGATTCTGGTAGGTCCTGGGATGCTCCTTCCCGGTCCAGTCGGTGCGGCGGGGCAGCAGCTGTGGGGACAGGACGCCCCATGAGCCCGGCCCCCAGCCCCGGCCCGCCCGCTCCCCTCCCCCGCCCGCCCCGCGCCCCGGCGGGGACCCCGAGCCCCGCGCCCCGCGCCCCAGCGGCGGCGGTAGCGGCGGCGCGGCCCAGGGGCGGCCGCGCGGCGGCGAGACGCGCCGGGCCGCCGCCGCCCTTACCTCCTTCTCGGCCACCTCGCGGATCAGCACCTGCAACAACAAAGCGGGGAGAGCTGAGCCCCGCGCCCCGGGCCGCAGCCCCGCCGCCGCCACCGCCGCCGCCCTCCCCCACGCCCGCGAGCTGCGAGCGCCGGCTCGGCCCGCGCCGCGCGCCGCCGTACCTGAGCCGCCTGCTGACAGGGTCCATCTTCCAGGAACCGGGCGATGAGGAAGTAGAGCTCTGCGCGGGAGAGGGGAACGGGGAGACACACAGGCTTAGCGGCCGGGCTGCGGGGGGCGGGGGACCGCGGGCGGAATCGCCCGGTGCCAGCGGCCCCAGCAGCCCCCCGACTTACCCGATCGCAGCTCCGAGAGGCCTTTCCTCTCACAAGACATGTTTATGGGTCACTTCAGGGCCGCCGGCGGGACACCCCGCCGCCGAGGGGAAGCGGGGATGGTGCCGCCGCCTGCCCTATAGCTGTCACTGTGTGTTCACGAGCCCAGCCTCGGCTCCACCATTCAAGCAACGGCGGCGGAGGCGGAGGAGGAGGAGGAGGAAACAACAACTCTCAGGCAGCGGCTACGGCCGCCGCCGCCTCCGCCGCGGATCCCTCCGCCGCAGAAAGGAGTCCACCGCCTTCGCGGCCCGGGCTTGGCCCCGTCCTCGGCCCGCGCCCCCGCCCCCCGGCGCAAAAAAGGAGTGCCTTCGGCCCCGCGCCCCAGCGCCCCCACACCCAGTGTGGCGAGACCCCTGCCCCCTTCTCCCCGGCCAAAGGTGCGATTTATTTATTTATTTCTAGTCGGAGAAGATGTCGGAGCCAGAGCCGCCGGTTGGCTGAAAGGCGCTTTCTCTGTGGAGGCCGACCGCGGGAGGGAGGGGGCCGGGGACGGCTCCGCGGAGGGATCTGACGCACACGAAGCCGCAGCACAGGCTCTATTCAGCGGCGCTGGCTGGGGCTGAGATGGAAGTTAGTTTCTATGTAGCAGAAATGGGAAACAAATGAAGCAAAACTGCCCAAAGAGGGGAAATGCCCCGAGGATGGGTCTCACTCTCACGCGCGCACACAGACACACACGCAGAGAGCCCTCTCGCGCCGGGCAAACTCGGGATCGCGCTACCCGGCCCGAGTTGAATGATAGTGTTTGGTTTCTGTCTCTTGCCATGTGCATGTGTATAAATGCTGCGGATTGGCATCTGTGTAAGTCTTGTCCTGCGTTATTTCTGCAGCCTATGCAAAGTGTTGTGTAATTTATTGGAGTGCCGTATATTGCAATAGAGGTACGGCTCTTTTTGTTAAGCACTCGGCGTTTGCAAGCCCGTTATTTGCTGAAGCCACCTCTGCATATATCTTTTATTATTGCCATTGCCTTAAGCATTTTACATTTAAAAATGTTTTTTATTGTTGTACGGGCAAAGCGAACTCCTGATCTGTACTTCAGATACTCTTTTTCCTGGTTACAAAAAGGCTAGTGATGGCTAATTAGGGATTTGGGATTAAAGAACCTTAAAGCTTTTCTAAGTGTTTACAAGAAGGAATAATGTAAACCTGAGAGAAAGGAAAGAAGGCTAATATTTATCTCTAACTGATCTGGAGATAATTTACTGACAGATCAATAACCCACCGAAGGATATTGAAAGAGTATACTACAGTTTAGCCAAGGTGATTAGTGATTAAATAATTTAAATTATCTGTGTATCTTACAGTTGACTTCGTCATGCTAATTAATGGCTTCTAATTTGAGGTGTAAACCATTCTTGTTTACAGTTAATCACGGGAAGACTTCTTGAAACTGACGAAAAGAGAAAAAATTAATCTTAAGTAAATTAGTATGTAATTACCGGTTTTATATGCTAAATCATACATCTGTGTTTTGCTGATGAGGGTAAGGGCCTTGTTTTTTAAAAAACGAATATGGGTGAAATTAATGGA
Organism: Ursus americanus; assembly: GCF_024610735.1. Classification (NCBI taxonomy): domain Eukaryota; kingdom Metazoa; phylum Chordata; class Mammalia; order Carnivora; family Ursidae; genus Ursus; species Ursus americanus. The sequence continues at coordinate 5,563,689 of NC_142155.1, read as the reverse complement.
AACAATGGAAAAAGCCATTTGTTAGAAAACAAGGACACCAAGTGATATTTATCTCCAGATGATTTAAGCACTTTTCAAAAAGACTTGATAGTTGATTTTTTTTAAGGATTGCATTTTAAAAGGAATTAGGATAGTCGTTCTTTGTTAACATTTAACAAAAGATTCTCCTTTAAAATTTTAGATAATAAACTGCATTTTATGTATATGGTCTAAAAAGGTTATTTGTGGGTAAAGGACCAACAAGCTGTATTATGGATTTCTAGATTGTTTCCTCAAGCCTTGTTTCCTCCTAGCTCCTGACATTACTAGTGAGAAATACTTGCTGCAACTGCCTTGGGTTGCACTGCAAGACTGCACCGGTGTGATGCCCTATACTAAATATCCAGAAATCATCCTACATGTAAGGAAGAAGAAAAAAAAGCCTGCAAAAACAAAAAACAAAAAACAAAAAAAAAAGCTTAAACCTCTTTGGAATGATAGGATGTAAACATTGCCTTTTAAACAATCTTAATGGAATAAAAAAGAGAAGTTACCATGACTTGTCCTATTGCAGCCTGGTTATCAGAGTACTGTTATTTATTGAAATGGCTATCCTTCAAATCCTGAAAATATTTGCATTTTTAAAGACATTAATTCCATTCTATCTATTATTGGTAAGTAGCTTGCTTCTAGATACTTAGGTTTGAAAGGCAGACATTTAATATGCCTTTTTGCATTTCTCTTTATGTCTATGACTGATGCTTTCTATTTTAACTTTTAAAAAAGTCTTATGTTCTTCAAATAATTGTGATATTTTATTTTATGATGTTCTTCATATCAACAGATTTTAGGAACTAAAAATTATAGTAATAACCTTGTGGTTTTGAAATATTTGTATTAGTCTGATTCTTACTAATAGATGTTTTATCCTTGCAAAGGAAAATAAACCAAATTATGACATGGAATACAAAATTACTCTGGATAAAGTTTTCCATATATGTCTTGTGAGTGTTATGTAAACATGGAAAACTAGTATGACTATCTCATGTATGCTTTTCATTTAGAAGCCACGAAAACTTTTCCAAAGTTGCTACCAATATGTAGCTGCTAAAAATTTTTTAAGGAAAATTTCCCTTCTAAGTTTTCTGAATATGATGCTCTTGTCATTTTGACTAACCTTTGACAATGTTTAGAGTTTCTTTTTCAAAGACCTAATTTGAAGATAGTTGTAACCTTGCCTTTGAATTAATTTATTACTATCAGTCTGCTATAAGAAAATGGAGGTTACTGGCTAAAAATTAAAACTTCTCTTCAACCAAATAAACTATTTGTTTTTTAACAATAGATGTTAAATTGAATTTTTCTAAGTCCTTCAAATGTAACAAATAAGATACTCCCTTATAATGTTTTAATTTCTTTAAACATGAAACGGTTCTGGATTCTGGCATCATCAATTAACTGCAAGGTTTATATTAAGTGATTTATTGTGTGTATGTATGCAGAAAGTCTGTACATACCGAGTAGAAAGACAGTCTTACCTTGAAACCTGTATTTTAGTTCCCAAAGCCATGGCACTTGTAGTTCTTTTCTGTGTTAACTCTTTTGCATATAAGGATAGCTCAGATTCCATCTACACCCCTTTTTGTTTGATTATTTTAACTTTTTCATAGACTTCAAAAGTAAAATGTCAATTTGAAAAGGTTTCCATGCCTTTTATATAAGAAGGCTAACAAAAACAGTAAAGATTTGAAAAGCTAACAACAAATATTTTTATATAACACAGTCTCTTTAGGAGAATTACAAACTTTTCTTGAAATGTAGAAGTTTCTGTAAAATTCACTTCTTTTCACTTGGCATCACATGAAACAAGGTTAACACTTAACAAAAAGTTTGTCTTGGTCCTGATAAGCTATTATTCGAATGAAATAATCAAATGCTGCCATTTAAGTCCTTCCTGGATCAAGATGGGATAATATTTATAAATTAAAAGACCTGACTACATTTATGAAATTTGGTTTCTCTCCACTAGGATGATGAAATAATACATAACTCCAAAAAAAAAAACCTCTGCAAATACAACTTTTAAAACTATATATTAAGTCTTGTTTTTATTTTGATATTATTCTTTTTATTTTTATAGCAAAAACTTTATCCTATAAAGTGTAGAATGGAAAAGTAGAAAGCACTCCTCTTCAAAAAAATACCTTTTAAAAAAATACTCCTCTGCCCTAACAACAAAATACAACTATCAAAAGAGCCTTTTTTAACATACCCGACTCCTCCTTCTGGTTTGCTCCCCAATATTGTATGTTTCTGTCCATGTCTGTTTGACTTTCTACACAGACATTCTTCTTCCTTCACAAAGCTTGAATGTATATCAAATTTGAAACATACGAGCAGATACACTCTTTGGCTTCTACAGAAAGTATAAAGATAACCAGCTTTAGTAAGCCAACCCATTACTTAACAAATTGTATTGTCTCCCTTATATCTCGCTGGAAAACCTTTTTACTTATGTTAGAGCGCAATTCCTTTTTAATCTGTAACAAAGATTAGCTGGTTACCAACAATCGCATAATTCCTTACTTATTTGAATGTTATTAGTAATTCACCACTCAACTTTTTTCCCTCCAAAATAATAATCCTAGTTGCTTAGATTTTTTGTTTATATTTAAGTCTTAGTGTGCACAAAAAATACATAGCTTCATGGACTTATTTATATTTTTAACATCAATTCATGAGTTAACAGTACAATTACAAAGATTAAAGAAGAAAAGCAATTTTAGAACATATTCCCACAAGATTTGGAGCAGCACAGTGGATGAAGTAGAAAAAGCTGTTCCAGATGGGAGGAAACTTAAAGGAGAAGTCTGTAGGCATGTTCTATCACATGCAGATGTCTGATGGATCATGAGTGGGCTGGACTGAACACAGAACAGTGGAAAAGAGAAGGTAGATTGGGGAAGAGATTCAGAGGCTTTGCAAGTTGCTAGTGGTGGTGTTTTGGGTGAAGCCTACTATTATCAGTATGATTTAAAGATGGGATTTGAGGACAAGAGTTAAGTAGTCGCTTGCCTTTACATATGCCTGAATTCATAAACTTTGAAAACCCCAAAGAAGAAAAATTATTTTATTCATGGAAAAAAAGGGAGGCGATATATATGACAAGTTAGTGAGGAATCTCTACATAATAAAAATACTCAGAATCAAGGACACAAAGTAGACACTATTGGTAAAGAAGGTGAATGGTTGTTTTAAAGAGTAAGGTCTGACTGACAGAATGTCCACAAGTCTGACTTGAGACTCAACTATGAGAGTAAGATGTATATGAAAGTTAGATCCAACTCAAAATTGAGAATGAAGCCAATTTAGATAAAAGTGTTTTGGGTTTTTTGGTAAGTGTATAAGATTTCCATCTTTCCCTGATATCCCCACATTTTCAGTTTTTTCAGTGTCTCTATAAAGTTTTCTTTCTCTTCCATCTCTGAAATTTCAGTTTCCAATGGTAAACCAAACATAAGAATTAAGATATGTAATTAATGTGCATATATCCTAAGAGCTCTAAAAATATAAAGAGGATCTAACCTTTGCTTCTTATAGTTGAGACTGTCACACATTAAAATCTTCAAGATCTCTTATTTTCAGCTCTCCTGATTATTTACACAAAAGACTAGAGAAATAATTTACACACTGGTGTGAAAAGGAAGAAAAAAAGCCTTCCTCTACTTTTCCATAAGAAAAGAATTCAGGTGCTAAGCAGCATGTATTTTCTGTTTGTGAAGTATATATTTGTATTTTTGTATTAATAAATTTTTATTTCAGCATTTTTGCCAAAGTCAAAATAAATGTGACCTTATTAGATTTTAGATTTTGCTGAGTTAGAGGAATTACTGATTTTTTAGAAATTATGCTTTGAGTAATTAATGCATCTTTCAGACTCTCATTTGTAAAGTTTCCCAATCTAATAGTGGCTGAAGAGAATTTATATTCTCAAACTACTCTGTGATCACTATTGCTTAAACTCTTTGACATACTTAGTATGGGAAACTTACTTTATTTGCAGAGCCAGGTCGCATCATGCCTAAAAAAAATTTTTTAAAGGAATCTTTGATGAACTCACAATGGCAAATTTCCATGGCACAATAGTAAGATATTTTTCCCCAATGCGTATTAACCTAGTATTCTTCTATTCGGATAATAATTACAAAGGTCATTTTACCTTTCAGTCAGCCAGTTTCTCATGTGGCTTCTTATTTTTTTTCCTTTTCATCACTGAGACTATTTTGATAGCAACATATTTTGTAAGTGTTAAAAATAAGTAAGAACTTATATCACAACTTGTGGTGACCTGTACCATTTCTGTGAAGCTGTTTCTTTTTCTTGGGCGAAACTATATGAATTGATATAAGGACCAAAAGTCAACCTTTAATATCTGTCCCTTGTCTCCATATGCCATTCCTACTTCTATGGTATCCTCTTTGTAGCATGCGTACTTTTTCTCTGTGCATCAGCTGAAGAACCATCATTTAAACATGGGCCTGCAGTTTGACCCTCATTACTGTGTACTTTAGTATAGCACATGGAGATGCCCAGTTCACTAGAGGCTGATTGTAGATAACGACAGTTAATGTGAAGTAGCTGCATCTGGAAGGAAGAAGTTTTCAGTGATAGGCTAGCCAGTCTCCAGAAATTGTCAATTATTAAAACCTGATTTTACTCAGCAGCAATATCTCAATTTATTAAATGGACTGCAAGAGATAGGAATCAGTGACTATACATACCATTCAAATTTAACTGTAATGAGTTCACATTCTTGAAATAGAAACAATGATACATGTATACATGTAAACTATATTTTTCTGTGTTTTAACCCAAATGCTTTTAGGACTAAATGTATATATTTACAAATACTAGCAGGAATAAATTCCATCAAGTTAGTTTTAGCAACTGCAAAATTAACAACATAAAATTTGGTGAAATCAATTCAGTGTGATATAGATTAATGTGAAAGCATTTCTTTTACAACACTTTTTGGAATAAGGGTGTGATTTCCATATTAAAAATATTAACTGAATTTCTAACAGATTAGTTTCAGTTTTATAATATTAGTTATGAAGAGGTTTGAGTTAAGTTCTCTAGCCATAATTAGTTTGAAAACTTACAAACCTAGAGTCAAGAATTACATCAAAACTCCAAAAAATTTTACAGTATTTAAGGCTTTTCTTTTTTTTAAGTTACAAATATCATTCTTTAAAAGCTTAGTTCTTTTTAACTGAAATATTTATGCTTCAACCCATTCACATTTGAAGTCTAGAAATCAAGTTGCCTTAACTCAAGAACAATTTTTTAAAACTTCTTTATCATGGAAAAATATCAAACATTCAAAAGAGTAAAGAAAATAGAAATCTGGTCCCCTGGGTACTAGATTCCCAGTATTCATGGTTATTTACATTTGGACAATCTTATAATAATTTATTCATATGTGGTTTTTAAAAAGGTGTATTTATTTATTTGAGAGAGAGCACACGCACAAGTGGGAGGTGGGGGGAGGAGCAGAGGGAGAGGGAGAGAGAATCCTCAAGCAGACTCCCCAGTCAGCGTGGAGCCTGATATGCAGCTCAATCCCAAGACCCCGAGATCATGACCTGAGCTGCAATCAAGAGTTGGACACTTAATGGACTGAGCCACCCAGGTGCCACTATTTTTTAATTTTTTTTTTTTTTTTTAGAGAGAGAGAGAGAGTGCATAAGAGGGAGGGGCAGAAGGTGAGGAAGAAAAAGAATCTTAAGCAGTCTCCACGCCCAGCACTGAGCCTGATGCTCAGGACCTGATGCTCAGGATCTCATGACCCCGAGATCATGACCTGAGCCAAAATTTAAAGTCAGACACTTAACTGACTGAGCCACCCAGGTACCCCCAGACAACCTTATTTTATCTATCTCCCTAACCACCCCCTTTCTTTCTTTAAAGTTTTATGTTTTAAAGTAAATCGCATCATTACCCCTGTAAATAGTTTGATATGTAGTCCAGAAGTAAATTCTAACTAGCTTAGTTGTTTCATTAATTGATCTATTCATTTACTTAGTACCTTATAGACATTTATAGAGAATCTACCATATTTTAGACACCGTATTAAGCCCTGGAAATTGATTAGCTGAACAAGCCATTGGGATCCTTTCTAAGATGTTCTCTTTTGATGGGAGATGCAGACTGTTAACAAATCAGATCATATCATTCAACTGCTTAAAACCCATCAATTATATTTTATGAACTCCTAGACAATCCTTAGTATGACGTGTGAAATTCCTCATAATCTGCCTGCCTCAACCTCTCCACAGTCAACTTTACCCACTGAACCACAAGCATTCCAAACTCCTCTTATATGGATTTAGTTTTCCAAATATGCCTTTCTTTCATTTTTTGCACATGCTGGTCCCTCTTTCTGGAGCCTTCATTTCAAAAACAGACCAATTCTCATGAAGTTTTCAAGTTACCACCCAATTATCTACTGCTTCTTTGTGAAACTCTGTGTGCCTCTCCTAGCAAACAAACAGCAGGTGTTCATCCTCTGTGCTTCCAGAACGTCTTCTGTCTGTCTCTCGTAGCACAGCTTTCAGGCATATTATAGTTTTATAGCATTTTTGACTCACTAAGATTTTTTAGGAAAGTCTCTGAACTTTGGATTTCTTTATCCCCAGTATATGCTCAATTCAGGATATACAACAGACATTTAATAAACTCAGTGGTTTTTTTTCTTGGAATGTGTTTATTAGATAAACAAACTATGGTTATTTCTGGAAGTATAGTAGGGAGTTCCTAACAATGACCCCGGGTTGCCTAGTTTTACAGGACTAGCACGGGCACATGGAACCATTGACAGTTTTCCCATTGAAGGGAAGGAAACAAAATATGTGTTGTATTTAAAAGAAACACCAGAATGTCCTGCAAGTTTGGATATCAGCTCTGCCTTTTCGGAACTTCTGTTATAGTATTACTTGAATATGAAATGAAAGAATGATATGGTCAATAAAGGAAGGGCACAGAATATAAAAATAATGGCCAAAAAAGGAAGACTAATTTAAAGCGAATGATATCAAATCCTTCTTTCCCCCTCTGAAATTCCCTTTGTTACTTAACTTTAATATGTCTTTTTTGTACATTTTCCTTACTTATCTTTTGTCTCTTTTATCTTGTACCCTAAAGAATCAGAAGAAAAACAAACATACATGTAAGTAGAATATCAAATCAATGGAATGGTGCCTCAGCAGGGCCCCTATAGCAAGTGGAAAAGAGGGTCTCAGTCATTACATCCATAATCATGATGATTCCACAGGTGGGATCATAGAACTTTAGAGCTGGAAAGGAGCCTGCAGTTTATCTAGTCCAAATCCCATTTCAAGGAGGTGAAATGATTTGTCCAAATTCACACCCTCCTTTTCAAATTTCAGTCACCTTGCAATTTTTCCAAGGTATTGGTGAAAGGGTTGGATAGCTGAATAGCCAGAAGAGAATAATTTAGCATGGATGAGTCAACATGACTTCTGCACAAGAAATGATGTTTGTTGGTTTCACTAGAGTTGTTTGAGGGGTTAAATAAGCATGACTAAGGAGATTTAGAGAGAAAATCTATATTTAAACTTTCAGAAAGCTTTTTGACAAGTTCCTATATCAGACTATTTAAACAATCCCCATAAGAGATTAGCTTGGAGAGAATTAAGGAGAAATTTGAGTAGTTAATAATAGACATGAATCAAGTCCTAATTCTGTTTTTTACTGAGTGTGCTAGGTCAAGTTATTTCACCTCACTTATGATCAGTTTCCCACAAATAATATGAATAGTAATTTTATCTAACTCACCAGGCTACTAAGAGGATTGAGTGAGATAATAACACTTTATAATAAAAGCTAACATACCTTAAGTACTTATTATATGTCAGACACTGCTCTAAGTGTTTAACAAATATTATCTCATTTAATCCCTACAAGGCCCCAGTAAGGAAAATACCGTTATTTTCTCCCCACTTTAAAGATGAGGGAACTGAGGCATAGAATGGTGAAGTAACTCCTCCTGAATCATAAAGCTAGTTACTGGTAGAGTCAGGATTTGAACCAAGGAAGGCTAGTTCTAGAGCCCCTACTCTCATCCAGTTAACCTCCTGCCTCGTGTTATTAATATGTGCAACCCTCTTCATGAATGGCCTAAGTACATCATAAGACCTTGGAAAACGTTAGTTATTACTACTTTTATACTTTTTCAAGTAGAAGAAAGGGAGGCCTAATATTGACTGAAAACCCACTTTCATAAGGCATCCTCTTTAAAAACAGCCTGGAAGGCCATAGACACCCAGACGGTTCCCACGTGTCAACTGTGGTCAAAAGCCAGTATAGATCAGAACCAAGAATCAAGGGACAATAGTCTTGTTCTAAAGCCCATGTTCTTTTCACTACATTTCAGCCTACACTCTTACTTGAATGCATGCTTTTATTTATTACTCCTCTTCTACCAAAACCACACTTAGATGTGTGAGTAGGTATGTACAGAACACATAAAGACATATGTATACATAATATCAATATTTTATTTGACCTATAGGTAGGCAATATTTAGTAAAGAGGATTTGAACAGTAGCAAGGGAAAAATTTAGTAAGTTTCTGAAGAACAGAAACTGATGGCTGATGTCCCCAGAGTCAATACCAGAGCCAGGCAAGTTTCAGGTTTTACAACACAATGGGGCACACGAATACACATTAAAATTTACTAATTTTCAGCTGTCAGTAAGCTTTTCTGGGAAAAAAAGGACGAAGCCAATGATATCAAATGGCAGGATCCCAAGATGAACTGCTAGACAAAGGATCTATAGTCATTTTACATTACTCCTTGTAAAACATTGTCCTAAAAAGTTTTTGTACCAAAAACGAATGCAAAGTGCCACAAGCAAGCATGCCAGAAATATAAAGCATTATCGTGTGGTACTGTATATCGACATTAGAAATATTTTTCGGTTCTAGTCACCATACCTCAGGGAAAACATAAGGCCATAAAGCAAGAAATCATTTAGAGAAAGGTAATTAAAAAGACATAAAGATGTGGAAAGTTGTCTGCCAGAAAATGGACAAAAAATATTAATACTTTGAAAACTGATAAAGTCAGGATGAAAATGGGTAGGATGAACACAAACTGATTCATCAAAATCTAGAATTCCAGAGACCAGCAAGTTGTTCTTATTGTTGTTATTAGGGATGCTTCATAATGTATTTCCCAAGGGAAAGGTTAACTCCTACAGCATCACCATATATTATCACAGTTAGGAAATTTAACATTAATATTATCTAATATATAATCTAGATCCAAATTTCTCCAGTTGCCCCAATAAAGTCCTTTACAGCTTGCCTGCCCTTCCTTCCTTCCTTCCTTCCTTCCTTCCTTCCTTCCTTCCTTCCTTCCTTCCTTCCTTCCTTCCTTCTATTCTTGTTTTGATCCAAGTCCAATCAGCTCACATTGCATTTATTTGGCTTAACTCTCTACTCTCCCTTAATATGGAACAGTCAGACAGCCTTTTTCATTTTTCTTGTCATTGATCGTTTTTTAAGAGTCCAGGCAAATTATTTTGCAGAATGTTTCTCAATTTGAATTTCCCTGATTGTTTCCTCATGATTAGATTAAAGTTTTGGCAAGAATACCACACAAGTAATGTTGTATCCGGTGAGCACTTCTTAAAGCTTGAAAGAGGAGAGATTTAGGACCCATAAAATCTTACTGTACCCCATACTTGTATTTGCTATTTCCAAGAGAAGACGAAGTAATATTATTGGTTCAAAAGATTTAAAATTAAAGTTCTCGATACATAAAAGTCAAATCCATTAAGAATTTAAGGGATATTTCAGAAGACCTCTTAATTTTTTGCAGGTAACATTACAGGGCCTAGTATGCTTATGTCTCCTGACATTACTCTCAAGAGCAGAATGCTGGCTATGCTATACTAGCTTGACTAAGAATGGCATTTTCTAATATCTCCCTCTTCACAAGACCAAATCCCAGTCTGTTAGGCATTTGCAAAGTTTATTCTAAATTCTCCTTTCAGGATGTATTTAAAGAGATTTAAAAATCTTTGTGAGAAGATTTATACATCGAGACTGGCTAACTCCAAGTTGCCTATACCCAGTGTCCACAAGTGTATATTTCCTTTTTTAAAGTTTGTTTTTTTCTTTATTTTCAAGTAATCTCTACCCCCAAGGTGAGGCTTGAACTCGCGATCCCAAGATCAAGAGTTGCATGCTCTCCTGATTGAGCCAGCCAGGCAACTTGAGTGTTTATTTCTTTAACAATCCCAGGTCCCTCAAACTTGAGCAAGGTGTAAGATGCACATAATTGACAACAGATACAGAGAATCACTGTTTCTTTCAGAATTTCCAAACTGAAATTTACCTACATTATTGTTTCATGACACTATGGAATAAAATCAACATTGATTTTGGATCCAGAAAGAATTTAAACCTTAACGCTGTTACTCTCCAGCTTCTTACCCACATATAAATCATTTAACTTTTTTAAGTTGTATCCTCTACATCTGTAACATGGAAGTCATAGCACCCACCTTTCAGTGTTGTTGTAAGAATTAAATGTGATACTACATGATAAAGTGCCAGTTTTTATATAATTATTGTTATAATTACTGACAGGAAAAAAATCTCTGATGTGATCCAAAACCAGAATGGTCCATCTGAACAATCAAAGCACCTCTCTTTTATGAACTAAGCAGTTGCTTGATAATGCTTGTACTTACTAAATTTTCCTCCGTGTGGAAGGTGCTAGGTCAGATGTTGCCCAAATCCCTTGTTCTACTTGATACCAAGTTCCCATCCTTGGGTTGGGTGAGAAAATCCTATAACCATATTATAAATTTCCCACTTGCTTATTATAGATCACATTTGATTTCCATCACCTGTAAGCAAAAGGAATATAATGCCACCACTTAATAGCCAGTTAGATGAGTCATTTTAATTAATAGCTGATTAAATGTGACACCAAAAATGGTCAACGAATGCTAATAATTGCTTCAACAATCATCTACATTTTTTCACTGTACTTATCACACCAGAAGCTGGGATACACTTAGGATTTTACATAGTCTGATATAGTTTTGTTTTTTTTAAGACATTTCTTTCTTTCTTTCTTTCTTTCTTTCTTTCTTTCTTTCTTTCTTTCTTTTTTTTTTTTTTTAAGATTTTATTTGTTTATTGGACAGAGAGAGACACAGCAAGAGAGGGAACACCAGCAGGGGGAGTAGGAGGGGGAGAAGTAGGCTTCCCACTGAGCAGGGAGCCCGCCTCAGGGCTCTATCCCAGGACCCTGGGATCATGACCTGAGCCGAAGGCAGACGGTTATCAGCTGAGCCACCCAGGCGCCCCTTTTAAAGACTTTTTAAGAGCAGTTTTAGGTTCACAGCAAAATTAAGAGGAAGGTACAGAGATTTCACTCATAGCCTCTACCCTCATTATGCATAGTCTTTCTCATTATCAACATCCACCCCTCTTGGAATAGTACATTTCTTACAATTGATGAACCCATATAGACCCATCATAGTCATCCAAAGTCCATAGTTTATATCAGGGTCCAATCTTGGCGTCATGTATTCTATAGGTTCAGACAAATGTATAATGACATATATCCATCATTATGGTATATGAAGTATTTTCACCATCCTAAAAATCCTCTGTGTTCTGCCCATGCACCCATAACCCAAACGCCCCCAACTCTTATCAACCACTGACCTTTTTACTCTCTCCATAATTTTGCCTTTCTAGAATGTCACATAGTTGAAATCATACAGTACATAACCTTTTCAGACTGGCTTATTTCACTTAGTAACACTCACTTAAATTTCCTGTATATCTTTTCATGGCTTAATAGTTAATTTTTTTTTTTTAATTTTTAAGATGTATTTATTTACTTTAGAGCGAGGGAGTGCAGCGGGGAGGGGCAGAGGGACAGGAAGAGAGTCTGAAGCCGACTCCATGCTGAGCTGGGAGCCTGATTCGGGGCTTGATCTCATGAGCCTGAGATCATGACCTGAGCCAAAATCAAGAGTCTGACACTTAACGACTATGCCACCCAGGCGCCCAATAGTTCATTTCTTTATAGCACTGAATAATATCCCATTATCTGGATGTACCAGTTTATTTAGCCATTCACCTACTAAAGGACGTCTTGGTTGTTTTGACAATCATGGATAAAGCTGCTATAAACATTTATGTGCAGATTTTTGTGTGGATGTAAGTTTTCAACTTCTTCAGGTCATACAGTAAGAGTATGTATAGTTTGTAAGAAACCTTCAAACTGTACCATTTTGCATTTCTGTCAGCAATGAATGAGACTTTCTGTTTTCCCACATCCTCACCAGCATTTGCTGTGTCGTGTTTTGAATTTTCGCCTTAAGTACTAATAGATGTGTAGTATATCTCATTGTTGGTTTAATTCACATTTCCTTGATGACGTATGATGTTGAGCATCTTTTCATATGGCTATTTGCTATCTGTATATCTTCTTTGGTGAGGTGTCTATTAAGGTCTTTGGCCCATTTTTAAAGTTGGATTATTTGTTTTCTTATTACGTTTTAAGAGTTCTTTGTATATTTTGGGTAACAATCTTTTATCAGATGTATATTAAATATTTTCTCCTAGCCCAAGGCTTGTCTTTTCATTCTCTTGACATTGTTTTTCACAGAGCAGTTTTTAATTGTAATGAAGTCCATCTTATCAATTATTTCTTTTATGGATCGTGACTTTGGTGTTGAATCTAAAAAGTCATTGTCATACTGGGTCATCTAGATTTCTTGTGTGTTATCTTCTAGGAGTCTTATAGTTTTGCATTTTGTATTTAGGTCTGTGATCCACTTTGAGTTTATTTTTGTGAAGGTTGTAAGGTCTGTGTCTAGATTCATCTGGACTTCCTATTTTGGTTCATCGTCTATTCTTTCACCAATACCACACTGTCTTGATTACTGTGACTTAATAAGTATTAAAGGTCAGTAGTTTCAATTCTCTAACTTTGTTCTTGTTCCTCAACATTGTGCTGGCTATTCTGGATATTTTGCCTCTGTATATAATCTTTAGAATCAGTTTGAACAAGATAATTGCTGGGATTTCAATAGGAATTGCATCACATTTATAGATCAAGTTGGGAAGAAAAGACATCTTGACAATATTGAATCCTTCTATCCATGAACATGGAATATCTCTCCATTTCTTTAGTTATTCTTTGATTTTCTTCATCAGTTTGGTAGTTTTCCTCATACAGATTTTGTACATATTTTGTTAGATTTATACCTACGTATTTCATGTACCATGGAAATGGTATTTTATCTATTTATTTATTTATTTTTTAAAGATTTTATTTGTTTATTTGACAGAGATAGAGACAGCCAGTGAGAGAGGGAACACAAGCAGGGGGAGTGGGAGAGGAAGAAGCAGGCTTCCAGTGGAGGAGCCAATGTGGGGCTTGATCCCAGAATGCCGGGATCACGCCCTGAGCCGAAGGCAGACGCTTAACGACTGAGCCACCCAGGCGCCCCTTATTTTTAATCTCAAGTTCCACTTGTTCATTGGTGGTATATAGGAAATAATATTTTGTTGAAGATCTTTGCATCTATGTTCATAAGACATATTGGTCTATAGTTTTATTTTCTTTAATGTCTTTGTCTGGTTTTGGTATGCAGGTATGAGTGATAAGGTAGTCTCTCTGCTTCTATTCTCTGAAAGAGATTGTAAAGAATTGTTATAATTTCTTCCTTAAATGTTTGATAGATTCACCAGTGAACCCAGTGGGCCTGGTGTTTTCTGTTTTGGAAAGTTATTAATTATGGATTCAATTTCTTTACCAGCTAGATACAGACCTAGTCAGATTTTTTATTTCTTCTTGTGTGTGTTTAGGAAAATTGTGTCTTTCAAAGAACTGGCCCATTTCATCTTATTTGCCAAATTTGTGGGCATTGAGTTCTTCATAGTATTTCTGTATCATCCTTTTTTTAAAGATTTATTTGTTTATTTATTTGAGAGAGACAGAGACAGAAAGAGAGCCTTCAGGGGGAGGGGCAGAGAGAGAAGGAGAAAGAATCTCAAGCAGACTCCCTGTTGAGCACAGAGCTGCTGCAGGGCTTGATCTCGACCTTGAGATCATGATCTGAGCTGAAATCAAGAGTTGAACACTTAACCTACTGAGCTACCCAGGCACCCCCTTTATTATCCTTTTAATGTCGGTAGGATCTGTACTGATGTCCCTTCTTTCATTTGTGATATTAATAATTTGTTTCTTGTCACTGGTTTTCTTTTTTAGTCTGGCTAGAAGCTTATTTATTTCATTCATCTTTTCAAGGATCTAGCTTTGGTCTTGTTGCTTTTCCTCCATTGATTTCCTGTTTTCTCCTGTTTTGATTTCTGCTCTAATTCTTTGTGGGTTTTTGTTGTTGTTGTTGTTGTGTTTTTTTGTGGGTTTTTTTGTAATTTCTGACAATTTTTAAATTTTAATTCCAGTATCGTTAACATACAGTGCTATATTAGTTTCAGGTGTATAATATGGTGAAATATGGAATACTTCAGAAACTTCCATGCCAACCTCGCACAAGGACCATGCTAATCTTCTCTGTATCATTCCCATTTTTAAAGTATATGTGCTGCCAAAGTGAGCACCCTGCTCTGATTATTATTTCTTCTCTTCTGCTTACTTTAATTTGCTTATCTTTTTCTAGTTTCCTCCATGTAAGTTTAAATTATTGATTTTAACTTTTTATCTTTTTAAAAATATATGCATTCAATGCTATGAATTTCCTCCTAAACACTGTTTTCACTGCATCTCACAAGTTTTGATAAATTGTGCTTTCATTTTCATTTAATTAGAAATATTTAAAAATTTCTCTTGATATTTCTTCTTTGATCCCTCTGTTGGTTAGAAGTGTGTTGTTTAATCTTCACATATTTTGGGACTTCCCAGTTACCTTTCTATTCTTGATTTCTAGTTTAATTTCATTGTGGTCTGAGAGCAGACATTGTTTGATTTCATTGTTTTAAATTAAGATGTGTTTTATGGCCCAGAATGTGGTCTATCTTGGTGAATATTCCATGTGAGCTTGAGAAGAAAGTATATTCTATTGTTGGATGAAATAGTCTATAGCTCTCAATTATATCCAGTTGATTTTTGGTGTTGTCGAGTTCACCTGTATTTTTCTGATTTTCTGCCTGCTGGATATGTTAATTTCTGATAGAGGGGTATTGAAGTCTCCAACGATGATTGTGGATTCATCTATTTTCTTCTCAGTTCTATCAGTTTTGCCTCATGCAGTTTGACACTCTGTTGTTAGGTTTAAATTAAAGACTGTTATGCCTTCTTGGAATTAACCCCTTTGTCATTATGTAGTGACCCATCTTTATCTCTGATAACTTTCTTTGCTTTGATGTCTGTTCTGTTTGGAATTAATATAGCTATTCCTGTTCTCTTTTGATTAGTGTTCACACTGTATATATTTCTCCATCCATTAACTTTTAATCTATATGTGTCTTTATATTTATAGTGTGTTTAGTGGACTGCTTATAGTTCTCTCTTGCTTCTTGATCCACTCTAACAATCTCTACCTTTTAATTGATGCATTTAGACCATTGACATTTAAAATGATTATTGATACATTTGGATTAATATCTACGATATTTGTTACTGTCTTCTATTTGTTGTCCTTGTTTTTCTTGTTGTTGTTGTTGTTGTTCCTATTTTTCTCTTCCACTCTTTCTGCCTTTTATGGTTTTAATTGAACATTTTATATGGTACCATTTTCTCTCCTTTCATAGCATATCAATTATATATCTTTTTTTACTTTCCTCAGTGGTTGCCCTGGAGTTTGCAATGTACATTTACAAGTAATCCAAGTCCACTTTCAAAAGACTGTACCACTTCATGAGTAACGTGAGTACCTTATAATAACAAAATAATCTTAATTCTTCCTTCCTGTTCCTTGCATCATTGCTATCATATATTTCACTTGTATATAAGCATACATAAGCATGTATATGCATATATGTTATGCATATTGTTATTTTGAACAAACCATTACCTATTAGATTAATTAGGAATAAGAAAAACGAGTTTTTATTTTATCTTCATTTATTCCTTCCTCAGTGCTCTTCTTTTTTTTATGTAGATTTGTTTCTAACCTATATTATTTTCTTTCTCTCTAAAGAACATCTTTTTAAACATTTATTGCAACTCAAGTTTACTGACAACAAATTCATTCAATATCAATTAGTCTGAGGAAGTCTTTATTTCTCCTTCACTTTTGAAGGATAATTTCATGGGTTACAGAATTCCAGGTCGATTTTTGTTGTTGTTGTTGTTGTTGTTAGTACTTTAAGTATTTCACTCTACTCTCTTCTTACTTGCATAGTTTCTGAGGAGAAGTTGTATACAATTACTATCTTTTTTCCTGTAGGTAATGTGTCTTATATCTCTGGCTTCTTGCAGGATTTTTTCTTTATCTTTGATTTTCTGTAGTTTGACGACGATATGCTTAGGTGTAAGGTTTTTGGATTTTATCCTTCTTGGTGTTCTCCAAGATTCCTGGATTTGTGGATTGGTGTCTGACGTTAATTTGGGAAAAATTCTCAACCATTATTGTTTCAAATATTTCTTCTATTTCATTCTGTCTTTCTTCTTCTTTTGGTATTCCCATTATACATAGTCACACCTTTTGTGGTTGTCCTATAGTGCTTGGATATTCTATTACATTTTTCCTCAGTCTTTATTCTCTTTGCTTTTCAGTTTTTGAGATTTCTATGAATATATCATCAAGCTCAGAGATTCTTTTCTCAACTACATCCAGTGTATTGGTAAGTCCATCAAAGACATTCTTTATTTGTTACAGGTATTTTTTTTTTTTTAATTTACTTATTTCTTTGAAAGAGAGTGGGGGAGGGGGAGGAGAGAGGGAGAGTGAGTCATGCAGACTCTGTACTGAGTGCAGACCCCTCTGTGGGATTTGATCTCATGACCCTGAGATCATGACCTGAGCTGAAACCAAGATTAGGCTGCTTAACTGACTCCACTACCCAGGTGCCCCTACAGTATTTTTTAAAAGATCTCTAGCATTTCCTTTTGGTTCTTAGAATGGAATTCCTATCTCTCTGCTCACATTGTCTATCTGTTCTTGCATTCTGTTTATCTGTTGGAGCCCTTAGCATATTACTCATCATTGTTTAAAATTCCTGGTCTGATAATTCCAACATACCTGTCATGTCTGGTTCTGATGCTGGCTCTTTTTCTTCAAATCCAGTCCCTGCTATTCCATCTTGGCTGGAAGCAGAAGTACATTCTTCCATTTATAAAATATTTATCTCACCCAAATTTGCCTAACTTATCTCCTATATGTTATGCTTATTTTTTTTAGTAATATTTTAAAACTTTGACACTCTAAAAAAAATGTGACTTTTCCCCAAGAGGGAAAAATGCTTTTCATTGTTGTATTCATCTCAGTACTTGAGTCATATAATTTTTACCCATCAGCTTCATAAAAGGTCTTCAGTGTAAGCTATTGGGATCAATTTGACAGTAAGACTTTGTATGATGAATGCATTCCCTAATTGTGGGAAAAAAAACACAAAAAACCCAAGCAAAAGATTTAACCACTGTGCCTAATTCTTCTTTGCCACTGCACTGTTCTTTGCAAAAAAGGTTGGAAACCAGCCCTATTTTCTTTTGTGTCCATTTTGTTTTTCCACCATGATTGGCTGGAAAGTCATAAAGACATTTTTTTTAACCATTTAAAAGAGGAAAAACATAAATTCTTCTATAATTATTTATGTAAAGCATACATTTGTCTACCAAATCTACCATAAAATCAAGAGCTAAAATTTGAACATTAGACAAATTTAGGTTTGACTTCTTTGGGGCTATCAGTGATGACTGGCTATCTAATATTTAGGGCTTGTTCTTTCCTTTTGTGTGCTGGTGTGTACCCTTCTGGGGATACTACTGGCAGACAAAACTCCTCTCCTTTGCTGTTCGATCTTCCAGAAAGCATTATACCTACTGGCAGGTGAAAATATCACATTATGGAAGTTATATAGACTTCATCGGCAGGGAAAAGGCTGTGTTCATGGCAAGTTCATGGCATTTGTGCCATTGCAAACTAGTTTCTTAACCTGAGACCTGATAGATAGCAGCAGCTTTGAAATCTATGAACATTTTAAAATTGTATGCAAATGTTTGTGTATGTGTTTATATTTTCTATACATAGACTCCATAATTTTATTTATACTTGAAGAGAGTTTTTAAATGATGAGTTCTTCATCTAGTCCCATTGCAGAGTGGAGCAACAGAACAACCAGACCCATTGTCAAAGTACTATAGAATGACACCCCCATAAAATTATCCTCTGAGAATGAATTAAAAATCTAGATCACTCAGGCCTCAGAGTGGACTTTTTTGACCCAATGATATCCTGCCACAACCCAAATTATAGCTGGTAGTTTAACACCAAGATAATCAGCTCTTCTGGTGCCTTAAAAATGCAAAAGCTTTATATTTGGTTTTTATTTTTTCTGTCATGTTAAAACCATATAAATAAATACATATTCAGGTGAAACTTTTGTTTAAGGCTGTAAAGATATTCCTAGGAAACATTCATTAAGAGAAAAAGAAAGAAAAAGTTGCTTATCCACATGGTTAACTTTTCAAGTGAAATAAGGTATTAGTTACCAATGTGTATGCTAAATCATAAAGCAAGTTTGGTAATATTAATTGCATTATATATCAAGATTTGAATGATTTTTTAAAATCACATTATTCTTTCTCACAATAAACCATGTCTTTGCTACTTTTCTCTGTCCAGTTAAGCAATACTAGATCTCAGAATATAGGCCAGTCATTTTAATCATTCTGTAATCAATCAATTTATATAGGGGAAGTGTTATTATTTCTATGTAATTCCTAACAAACTAGAACCCCAAAACAACTTATGTTCATAAGAGAACGCCACCTCCTTATTTTTGAGTGGGTTTATTAAGCACCATCTTTTGATCTAAAGCTCCCTTTAGCTTCATTTTTGATGGCTAGGGGTGTTTCTTTGGTAAAAATAATAATAGCAATGAAGTCATCCTTCAAAAAAACATTTCACCATCCATTCACATTCCTTGCTTTTCATGCCATGTCTCAGACTCAACTTATACTCAGTTTTCCCTTTGGCAGTTTCTTATGTTGATTTCAACTCCAGAATTAAGCAATATATATCAAAAAAGCAGTTCACTCATAAGAAGAGTAAATAATATACCAAAATAAAATATGTTTCAAGAGGGAGGTGCTTTCCTTCATCTCTGAAGCATTTTACTACATTATTAATACTTGAAAATATATCTTATTTGCCAATTATCCAATACAATTAAAAGAGCTAGAGATTCCAAATTTTTCTACCAGTCTCTCTCTCTCTCTCTCTTTTGTTTTGGTAAGAAGTACATATTTTATAATTTTATAAATTTTATAAAATTTTGTAATTTTATAAATTAATAAATATGATTTCTAAAACTGCCATCTTTTTAAAAAATGAAAGTTCATCCTTTATATATGTTATTTCTGAAGTTATTACTTTAAATCATTATTTAAGTTTGTCTATTGTATTGATTGTGTTGGGTGAAGAATTTTTTCTCTGTAAAAGGAAACTATCATTTATCTATGCGATATTGATATAAAATGTCAGTGTTCAAAAAAAAAGCTAAATTTAATACCAGCAACTGTAATCTCAAAAGTACTATATGATTGTAGGAAATGCTTTTAATGCATTCTCTGTATTTATGGATCATAATAACTATAAAGATGATGAAGTCTGGTTGTGCTTGCATGTGGCTTCCCTTGAACATGGTGGGCAGTTGGTGGCACAGGTGGCAAAAGTGACAAGTTGCAATATCTTAGCATGATATGGGGACTATTTTAAGATCCATCCCTGTGGAAACTTAGGCAGATCAAAGGAACTGAATCTGATCTGTTAGTATCAAGCTACAATACTCCACACTGCTTTTTACTAAAGGTCTTGGTAAACAAAGGTATTCAATTACTTTTTAAAAATTAAACATCTTTACGTAATGAAATTTTGATTTACAGAAGTTCATACTGACTTTAACATGACACAATTATTTGTAAAACAACAATATGAAAGATCTAAGAAAGCTATGTGTTCTTGACATAGAACACATATTCTAGATAGGCTATGGAATTCTATTAAATAAGAGATTATAAAATAAAATATCCCAATACTGTTGCAACTCCTAGCTAAAGATCACCTAAATATTGCT
Organism: Ursus americanus; assembly: GCF_024610735.1. Taxonomy (NCBI): domain Eukaryota; kingdom Metazoa; phylum Chordata; class Mammalia; order Carnivora; family Ursidae; genus Ursus; species Ursus americanus. The sequence continues at coordinate 5,543,388 of NC_142155.1, read as the reverse complement.
AATTTGAGCTAATTGATACAGGAAGAAAAACAAGGGTATAAAATGACCACTAATGCTTGGCTATGTTTACTGTTTGCCTTACTAATTATCTTGTCATCTCAATGTCACTAGCTTCAAAGCATACAATTTTCAATTTTTTCAGAGCCAGGATATTCAAATATTTTAAAGTTGGAGATTTCTTCTTGTTTAAATCAAAATTAATTTCCAATCTCTATGACAGTTTTTTTTTAAGTAATCTTTATGCCCAACATGGGGCTTGAATGCACAACCCCAAGATCAAGAGTCACATGTTCTACTGACTGAGCCAACCAGGCAACCTTCTATGACAGTTTTTAAAAAGTGGCAATGGAATTCATTTAATGATCACCAATTATTTTCAATAGACTTCCTGGTGGAAACCTCTCATAAAAACTTATAATTTTTTCTAAAAAAGATAATTTTAAAATATGATAGCAGAAACTTGCAGAACTACCAATCTACAATGTGTATTAACTAATCATCTCCTGGAAGTTTTAGAGGATAAAGAGAATAAAATTATTTGTTAAGCAATTCAATTGGACCTGGGTATATTTAATTCAACCACATTTTTTTTTAGAACCATGTATTTGAAAAACAGATACTCAAGTCACAACTAGCAATCTGTTAGAAGCACAGAAAAAAATACATGAATCCCTCAATTATAAGTTGCCAGCAATTTTGAGACACCTCATCCATTTTACAGTAGCTTTCAAGGGGAAAAAACTATATTAAATAAAGATAATTTTTTAACTTGCCAATATCTTTTATCCATATAATTAGATTTTTTTTTTCCTTTCAGCAGCAAATCAGCATTTAAGAGTAAATTTTCTGCATGTCTGACATCTAAGAAGTCTGCATTATGGTAGGTATTTTCAATTATGGGTAATACCATGGTGACCCACTGCTCAAACCTTGACCTCTTTAACATCTTAAGGCTTGATAGAATTTCTTTTTTTTTTTTTAAGATTTTATTTATTTATTTGTCAGAGAGAGAGAGAGAGAGAGAGCACAAGCAGGGGGAGTGGCAGGGAGAGGGAGAAGCAGGCTCCCTGCTAAGCGGGGAAACCAATGCAGGACTCCATCCCAGGATGCTGGGATCATGACCTGAGCCAAAGGCAGACGCTTGACACAATGAGCCACACAGACATCCCTTGATAGAATTTCTAGGCACATCGAGGAATATCAGTGTTTTTCCTGCACTTTCTGTTTGGGTAAAATCTTAGGTTTTTTTGTAAATTAAAAATTACTTTTCTTAAGCCAGCTGGGAGCTTTTGACAGATAGTTGTTCAATGATTTAGTTAAAGGTTTTCACTTCACATAAACAAGATCCCCGTTTAACTTAAAATTCAACAGCAAAAAAAAAAAAAAAAATCAATAGCAAATAACAAAATTGAACAGATTCCTTCTAAATACAGGTTTGCACATGCATAGACAATGACAGTGTCCTTTTTTTCTTTTTCCCTGATGGCTGACAGGGTTCTAAAAAAATATCACTGTAAAATATAACGCAATTCTAGGTGCATAAAGTGTGAAGAGAGAAAACTAGAATTGAGAAAATGTGGTATATTTCAACATCTTTCTTTGGTATTTTGTATATCAGTCTGAGTTCTCAGATCTTCTATGTTCCTTTTGGATTTTACATCTATGGCAGCACATTGAAAGGTTTAAAGACTTGAAGGAAAACTAAAGACTTAAAGAGTTACAACATGATCAAAGGCAACTGTATAATAACATCTCACGGTATGTATAAAAGCAGATATAGTTACCAGACAGTTCACTTGTTTGTTCTTTCAATACTATGTTGCTGACATCTTGACCATGGATTCTCTGATACTCACTAGGTAAAGTTCTTGCATGCTTCCCATGATTTTTTCTTTGTTGCTAGCTTAATGTCACCTTCAGGAGGCCCCTTACTCCTACTCTACACTTTCCCACTTGGCCTACTCAGCTCAGCATCCCATCTGACAGACACCATCTTAACCATGTAAACTGTAGTTGTAGCAGATTATGGTTGGATTGCGAAAAAGATATCAATTTTACCATATTAAGACAAAAGGAGAATTAAATTGGTTTATGTAATCTAAGGAAGCACTGAACAACCAAACAATAAGCCAGGAATCATTGAGTCTGAGGAAACTCTAGAAACACGGGCAGAAGCCCTGGACCAATTTAATTACGTGGATGAAAAGGTGGCATTTTCTAGAAGAGGACTGTTAATTGGACACTTACAGATGTAAAGCAAAAGATGAAGTCTACACATTGTTTATAATTTGTAACTTTGTGACAGTTCAGGCGGGAGAATTTTGTGTACAAGTATTATAATTAGGTTCAATAAAATAAAGTATTGCAATAGTGAATCACTGACACATTCTGAAATTTTGCTCACCAATACTAGCTTTTAAAGGTTTAAAAAGTCATTAGACTTGCAAAAGTTAGACTGATATTAAAACATTTCTTCCCCAATTCCTGTGATCATTCACTCCATCTTCTGCCTCAGAAGCCACACATGTACGGGAGCACAAGTATCTAGCACTTCTTATGTTTTTGTTCAGAGTCTGTTAAATATTTGGAGACTGATTTATAAATCTAAGGAAGAACAAAAGTGTCAGACCAAATGTGTTTCATCATTTCCTAAAGTTGTGAGTAACTATCTTAAGAACAAGAGGAGCAAGGGAATGTTGCTCCTGGTGGAAGAGAAAGAAAACCAAACAACTAATAACAACAAAGAGAAACATATTTTCAAGAAGAATACACTGGTGATGGGAGAGCAGAGATGCAAAGGAAAATTATTTTGGGATAACTTTCTAAAGGCATATGTATTCAAATCATCAGAACAAAGAACATCTGAAAAGCAAAGTTTATAGAGCTCATTACACCTTCACCATAATGTTTACGTCAACTCTACTATCCCTGTTTGGTTACATGGCTGCCAGTGGCAGAGCTAGCATGTGACTCCAAGTCCTCTGGCAACAAATTAATGTACCTTCTCTTACCCTATACTGTCTCCCACTCAAGCTCTTTACATGTTTGAAAGGAAACATGCTTTCTACATATGGAGAATCAAAAGTCCTCCCACCAGCACCTATTAGCTCAGTGACCTCAAGCAAGTTACCTTAACCTCTTTGCACTTTACATGACTCATCTATGCAATGAGAAGGATGAGATCCTTTCTGTCATTATTGAGTTGTTGGAAGATCAAGTAAGACAGTTCTTTTTAACAATAACATTTATACATATAAGGGATTGTTATAATTGAAATGCATAAAGAAAATGGTTGATGAGATTTCCCAGGCACTAGTTATTATATTTAAGGACTCACAGTAGCAATAGTCGAAAATAATTTCTCTCTCAATTAGGCACCCATTGGGCCATTGTGGAGTTAGTATTGAATCCAGTTTATGTCTCTTCACCTTGAGGATGCTGTGAAGTGGGGAAGTTCAGAGTAGTTTAATAATATGATTAAAGTGGTGAATAAATAAGACCCAAGAGAACAGGTAGAAGGAGTTGGAATTAATTAGTCTGGAGACAATAACTGCCTCCTAATACATGAGGCATTATCATAAGAAAAATGTAGACCAACTTTTATCCATTGACTTGAAAGGAACTGTGAAAATACAGTACAGACATAAGACAGAATTTTCTGACAGGGTGTTTGTTAAATATTAAAACAAACTATAGAAAGAAGATGTGGAGTCTTCTTTGTCGGTGGTTTTTCCAAAGAAAAATAGACACAAATCAATCTGGTATGGTCAGGGAACAGATATACTTGCAATCAGGGAACTAGACAAGCTAAACTATTGAGATCTTCTCTCGGCTCTCAAGAATTCTGTAGTTCTCTGGCTAATTCCCTTGAATAATCAAAACATAGGTAGATAGCAAATTTTTCTAATTATCCTTGTCCAAATATGCAGACTACATGAATCTGTTACTACCCTAACATATGTAGTTCATATTGTTGGTTGTTTTAGAGGAGGGTGTGATAGATGCAGAGGTTGAGTTAATCTAACTCTTTTGTTCATGGCGCAGTATCATCGTTAATCTGAGCAAGGCAAAAAAGCAATTTCTTAAATAGATTTTATTTATTTGACAGAGAGAGAGAGCGAGCACACATGCACAAGCGGGCAGAGTGGCAGGCAGAGTGGCAGGCAGAAGCAGGCTTCCAGCTGAGCAGAGAGCCTGATGGGGCTGGGTCCCCTGGGATCATGACCTGAGCTGAAGGCAGGTGCTTAACCAATGGAGTCACCCAGGCGCCCCTGCAAAAAAGCAATTTTAAATGGATTTCCTCCCATTATCACATTCCCCACTCCCATTCTCCTCTCCCCAAGAGGTAACTGCTCTAATGTGTGTAATGGATATATTTTTTTAAGATTTTATTTATTTATTTGACGGAGAGAGAGAGACAGCCAGTGAGAGAGGGAACACAGGCAGGGGGAATGGGAGAGGAAGAAGCAGGCTCCCAGTGGAGGAGACTGATGTGGGGCTTGATCCCAGGACCCTGGGATCATATCCTGAGCCAAAGGCAGACGCTTACAGACCGAGCCACCCAGGTGCCCCTGTAATGGATATTCTTAAGTTTAAACGTATCTTTGGAAATAAGTAGTGTGGTTTTGTGTGTGTGTGTGTATTTTAAAATTTATGCAAATAGATCTCATTCATTTTCTTACATTTTCACCAAGTAGTATGATTTTAAGGGTGATGTTGTTTTTAACTGCTGTGTCGTATTCAGTAGCGTTCCTCCACAGCCTTCTTCCTCTAGTGGTGGTCAACGAGGTTGTTCCCAATTGCCTGCCTCCACAGTGTTGTGGAAAACGTATTCTCTTACATGCTTCTTATTATAAGGTTTCTCTCTCTCCCTTTTTCTTTAGAAGTATGATTGGATAATCAAACACAATTGGTACATATGCAATTACTTTGCCAGGTTGTTCTCCAGAATGGCAGTGACCAAGTATGGAGGAGTTGCTGTTTCCCCAGCAGCACTCAGCATTATAGGACTGGGCAATGTTTCCCTATCTGATGATCATAATGTAGTATCTCATTGTTGATTTTCTTCTTTGCTTACTGAGATAATATACTTGTTTTTTATTCACATATTTTCCCATCTTTCTAGGATTTTTCAATCTGATTGCTTCCAGGAGCTTCCTCTATAGCATAGCTATCAATCCTTTACCTATAACTTATGTCAATTCCCTTCACCTGTCTATTACAACTGACCTTTAGTTTGAAATTGCAGAATAATTCAAGGATAGTTGACATTTTTATACTGTTAAGTCACACCACATATATACACAGGCTAGATATCCATTTACTTAGATCTTCTTTAATGTCATTTAGTAGAATTTAAAATTTTCTCCCTAAAGAATTAACACATTAATGATATCTCATCTAAAATGTAATTATCCCTCTACAAATTTGGCATTATTAACTAGTTTAATGTGCATGCTCCATATCAGCTTATGTCCTTTATGTCTGTAGTGTTTATAACCTCCTCAAGACAAGATCTGTTTAACTTCATCTGTGTATAAAGTTAAATGTCTACCAGCTCTAAAGATGGATATTGATATGTACTTTTCATTAAATGATTCCTTATTTTTTCTCTTGTAAAATGCCTCAAACAAAATGGTAAATCTTTATTATTTATTATTATTTTTAGAATACTCATTTTTAGAATAAAGAATTGTTGAATCAATAACAGTAGACTTAAGGAGTAGAGTAATCCAGTTTATATTTATATTTATATTACATTCATATTTTTTTATATTTATATTACAAATTTTTTTGTATTTATATTTATATTACAAAATTTTTACTGACTGCCTACCACGTGGCAGGCTATCATATATTCTAGGATGATCTGTGGATCCCTATCATCCTGAGACCCTTTCAGGAGGTCTGTAAGATAAGAATTATATTCATAACAATTTTAAGATGTTATTTTGCTTTTCAACTCTGTTGGCATTTGCACTGATTGTGCAAAAGCAATTCTAGAGGGTGAAACCTCTGGTTTCTTAGGATAAATCCAGACAGTAGCACCAATCTGTACCAACAGTCATTGTGTTCTTCACTGACACGCATTCATTATGAAACAACAAAAAACAAAAAAAACCCACCAGTTTTTTTTATTAAGAATCTCCTTGCTGAGGCAATAAAATTATTAATTTTATTAAATCTAATCCTTGGTTATGACTTTTTAATATTTTGTGATAAAATGGAAAGTATGTGTACTGAAGTACCATGGTCATCTTGAAGAAAAGCACTTTTGCCAAAAGAACTGTATCAATTTTTTTCACAGAATATCATTATGCATGGAAAGGATGTATACAACTGGCTGACAAACTGTGACTATCAGACGTGGATATTTGGCAAATATTTTCTCAAAAATGAAAAAAGTGAGTATTTCATTTCAAAAGAAGCAATAGTTGATATTGATAAAAAAAAAAATGAAAGCTTCCAAGTGAAAATTAGAGTTTTGGAGAATTATCCGCCACCATGAGCTTGATGGCTTCCCAATACTTAAAGACTTTTCTGATGAGATCAGAACAAGTGTGATTTTTTAATATTATATAATAACATGGTCAATATTTGAAGAATCTGTATAAATGATCAAATGACCAATGCATAAAGTTACAAAACCATGCACAGGTAGACAATCCATTCAAATTTTAAAATAGGCCAATCAATTTTAATGCACATTGAAAAAGTTAATTTATATGGTTTCAGATGCCATGTTGCAATCAGCCTTTAAGGAACTACCACTTGTTGAGTTTTAGTTTAGTATCAAAGAAAATGTGCACAAATGTCTGAAAGGCCTATAAAATATTCTTCCCTTTCCAACTACGTGTCAGTACGAGGACAGATTTTAATCAACACAACATATCACAACAGATGGAATGCAGGAACAGATATAAGAATCCAGAAGTCTTTTATTAGACAAGACATTAAAGATATTTGCAAAAATAAAGAAGAATACCATTCTTGTCACTACTTTTTTTGTTTTAGAAAACAGAATTACTTTTCATAAAAATGTAATTTGTGTTAACATATAACAGATTTATTATTACTGTTTTAAAATAAAGAGAATACTTAAGTATTTTTAAAATTTCTCAGTTTTAATTTCTAATAGTAGATTAACAATAGATATAACTCACATATACAAAAGTTCTTTTGGCTCCTGAAAGATTTCTAAGAGTGCAAATTTCCTGAGACAAATAAATTTGAGATCCACTGCTCTAAAACTAGAGAGGAGAATGAAAGAGACAGAAGTCCCTGCCCTCATTCTAGTTGGGGTATATAGGTGAACAGATATATAAAGATAACTTTGGATTGTGTAAAGCTTAAAACAAATGAAGTGAGGGGTGCCTGGGTGGCTCAGTGGGTTAAGCGCCAACTCTTGGTTTCAGCTCAGGTAATGGTCTTGGGGTCATGAGATCAAGCCCTGCATAGGCTGCCTGCTCAGCGTGGAGTCTGCTTGAGATTCTTTCCCTCTCCCTCTGACCCTCTCCCTGCTCACACACACGCTCTCTCTCTCTCTCAAATAAATAAATAAATCTTAAAAAATAAAACAAATGAAGTGATATGATGCAGAGTACGTGGGTAAGAGTACTTTATTATTTTTTTAAAAAGTAATTATTTGAGAGAGAGAGAAAGTGATCATGGGTGGGAGGGGCAGCGGGAGAGAGAATCTCAAGCAGACTCTGTGCTGAGCATGGAGCCCGGGGTGGTGCTGGATCTCACAACCCTGAGATAAGACCTGAGCCTAAACCAAAAGTTGGATGCTTAACCCACGGTACCACTCAGGCACCCTGGGTAAGAGTACTTTAAATACTAAACTCAGGGAAGTTTTCTTTGAGGACATTACAATTTGATCTGAAACTTGAAATACAAGTAAAAGTGACCAATTAGAAAGTCAGAGGAAGAACATTCCCGGGAGGAGAAAGAATTTCATCAGTTTGAAACAAAAAGAGTTTGCATGTTTGAGAACCAAAAATGAGGCCAGTGTGGCTGGGGTGGAACAGTCATCAGAGAAAGCAGTGCTAGAGGAGGTTGGGCAAGTGGGCAGAGGAACCAGGACCTTCGTGGCAATCATTCGAATTAAAACAGAAGTCCAGTGGGAAGCCATTAAGGGCTGGAGTGAAGGAAGCTGACTCTGGCTGTTGTGCCGAGGATGGGTTGCTTGGTAATAAGTTGGCAGTAAGAGCTGAGGCAAGGAGACTAGTTAGACAGGCAAGACACTGGCAAAAAGAGGAGTCAAGTGGCTAGGCCAAGGCAGTGGCCATGGAGATTGCGAAAAGGTGATAGATTCCAACATATGTTGGAAATAACAGTAGGGTCTGTTGATGGAATTGTTGTGGGGAATGAAAAAGGGAGGAATCAAAATGGATTCTTAGGTCTTCAAGTAGAGCAACCAACTGATTGAGAGTGCATTTGCTGAGATGGCTCACCACATTGACACACCTTCAGCTCCCTTGCACCTCTCCATCACATCTGCCTTGCCAAACCCCAAACCTGGTCAAATCTAAATCTCCGTTGACTCTTCCTACGCATCTGAGCAATGAAACATGGATAGAGAAGCTAACTGATCTCTCTTCACGACCTCAAATTTTAAGTGGGCCTTTCCTCTACTATGCAATCCTACTATAATTTCCTAGCTAATTCACCTTCTTACTCTCCTAGATAATTATTGTACATATTCTTTTCTCTCTTTTGATCTCCAATACCTCTCTGTTCTCTGTTTCCTCAGCTGATAATGACCTTACTTTCTATTTCAATAAAAATTGGACTTCCATACTTCTGGTTACATCTGCCAATCCACTGCAAACTGAGCCTTCTGCCTTACTTCTCATTGTAATGAATGAAATGTCTGGTCTCCTACCTAAGATCACCATCTCCATCCAAACTCTGCATCCTGTCTTTCTTACCTAATTGTGAGCATTGCTCCAATAGATAATTCCTATCTTTCCTGAGTCATCAGTCAGCATCTGCAGCACTCTAAATAAGCTTTCACTCCCTCCATTCCACAGAAATAATCTTGTCAAAGTCATCGGTGACCTTCACGTTGTTAACGTAATGATGTTTCTCAGACTTTAATCTTACTCACTTTGTCAGCTGCATTTAAGAGAGTCAGCCACTCCCTTCTCCTTGAGACACTTATTTTTCCTCCAAGCACCATGCTCTTTTGGTTCTGCTTTTTCACTAGTCACTCTTTCCTCAGTCTTCTCAGCAGGTTCCTCATCATCTTCCCAATCGGTAACTGTTGGAACCTCCCAGATTTCACTCATTGGAACTCTTCTATCTAAACTCACTCCCTTGTTGATCTAATCAAGTCTGGGGGCTTTCAATACTGTTGTTACTCTGATAAACCCCAATTAGTATCTTCCACTTGATTGCTCCCTGAAACCCCAGACTCATATATCCAGTGATCATTTGACATCACCATTTAGTTGTTTAGCAGTTATCTCAAATTTAATGTCTAACTGAGTTCCTGTCTCCCCGCACCCCTCCCATATCTGTTCCACCTACAACCATCATCATTTCAGTAACACCATAATTTTGTTTAAGTCAAAAACCTTGGAATATGCCTGACACTTCCGTTGTACAATCCATCAGTAACATTCTGCTGGTTCTAACTTCAAGTCATATCCAGAATCCTACCACTTCTCACCACCTCTGTTGCTACCACTCTAGCTCAGGTCATTATCATCTCTTGCCTAAAGACTGCTAACTGGTTTTCTGCTTCTGCTTCCCTCTGCCTACAAGATATTATGCAGCAGCCAGAGTGATTTATTTAAGACGTAATTTTAATAATGTCTCTTAAAATCTTCCAAGGCCTTTTCATTTCATTGTGCATAAAAATCAAAATCCTTACCATGGCCTCCAATAAATGATCTGGTCCCTTGCCACCTCTCTAATCTTGTTTCCTGACCATCTTCCCTTTCTATCCCACCTCTCAACTCTACTTCAGCAACACGACTCCTTGCTGTTCCTTGAACACATTAAGCACACTCCTACTTTAGGACCTTTCTCGCTTGCAGCTCCCTCCATCTGGACTGCTCTTCTTTTAGATATCTACATGGCTTACTTCCTCACTTCTTTCGGGTTTTTGCTTGAATATCATCTTCTCATAAAGATATTCCCTTAACACCCTTCAACTTCTAGGTGAAGATGGAAGATTGAACACATGCATTTCATTCAGCACTCTCCTCCAACTCCACTAAGTGGCAGTTAATGAATGTATTTTAAACCCATAGACTCACAAAGACAAACATAATGAAAGAGGAGATACTAATGACAAAATTTTGAAAGCTGGAAAGGAGAGATAACAAAACACACCACCCCCACCCCCATCCATTCCTCTTATTTTTCTCAATAGCACTCAACCTAGGTAAATATAGATACAAATAAACACAAGATATCTATTTACTTTTAAATTTTTTGTGGTCTCCCGCTCCCCTGCCCCAAGAATGTAAGCTGCATGACAGCAGTCTTCAGTTTGGTTCATTGTTGAATTCTCAGGCTTTGAAATCACATAGATATTCAATAAAAATTTTTGACTGAGTAACTGGGGTGGCCTGGACAAGGTGCAGAGTATGGAAGGTGTGATGTTGTGGAAATCAACAATTCTGATTTAGATGCTAATTCTGAGATACCTATTAGACATCAAGGTGAAGATATCAAGTGAGAATCTGGATATCTGGAACAGAATGCAGAATGCAGACATCCAGGCTAAATGTATGTATTTTAGAGTCATCAACACTAGGGCTAGGTGAGATCACCTGGGGGAATACAGACACAGAAAGAAAAATGCCAAGCTCTGAGTCTGGAGGACTCCATCATTTAGAGGCCAGGAAACTGGTGATCTCCAAACCTTTAGGATCATATAGCATTATCTGTAAGAAGAAAAAATGATTTAAGTTGAGCAATGTGAAAGAAGGTATTTATTTATTTATAAATTATATGTACTCTTGTACAAATATATTATGTACATTATAAAATACAAAGACATATATATTTAAAAAGAATGAACTAAAGGACTTCCAGTTAAAAAGGAAGTATTACACACATGCATTTTTCAGGTCCCTTCTTAAGACCACTGTAGTGATAGTAAATGGATTTTTAAAAATAAAGTATAAACCCACAAGGACAAAGAGAACCAGAGTAAAACAATAGCATCAGAATGTATGGAAGGAAGAAAGATGAATGGCAACTGACTTTGACTCAGGGAAGCTGAAACTGCAGTGGGGAAAAGCCAAGAAGCAGCCTGATTTACAGCGCAGAATCCTGTCCCCACCCCCACCCCAAGGCTCAGGAATTGGTGTCTGGCACCGCTGGTAGAGAAGGTAAATGTCAGGCAATAACAGGCTTGGTTGAAAGTCTGTTTAAGAAGCAGCTACACCCCCAGACACCTCCACCACTCTGCACTGCAGGTGACTAACCCCCTACTACACAGCGACTGACTGGAGGTTTATTTTCTGGGGGGATTAAATAGAGTCTTGAGAGGAGAACAACAGACACATGGTATCACCAAAACTTATTCACACATTTCACGTGTATGTACATATGTAGAAAAACAATCCTTAGAGATGCAATAATAATATCTTGCTTTTATAATATTACATTTTGATATTTATATATCTTGAGTATCCAACATATTCTAGACTTCATTCACAGTGAAACTATCTTTGTTACTGGAAATCACTATGCTTTATTATTCTTTGCCTGCAATGTCCTTTTCCTCCTTATCTGTTCGAAAAGCTCCCATTTACCTTTCAAGAGCTATCTCAAATATGATCTCTTCTTTAAGGGCTTCTTTGACTCCCCTCAACTGTTATTGTTCCATTATGTATGCAAAATAGTATGTTGTTTGTACTTCTATCATGTCAGTCCCTGCATTGTTTTAAATTATAAGTCTGCTAACTCTCTTAGTCCAGGTACTATGTCTTGTTTATATATGTAGTCTGTTAACCTACTATAGTACTGGGTACACAATAGTTATTTAATAACTTTTCAAATGGATGTTTGGAAATGAGTTTGTGTTCATTATCTCATTTGACTTTCCCAGATTCAATCAGTCACTAGATCCTAGCACTCTAAATATTTATTATATCTATCACTTCTTGGATATAACATATCATGCCAGTATCTACTACCAAGAATCCATGTTCTTGCTGTATGTTGCTTGGACTATTAGCATCTTAACCCGACTTTAAAAGTTTAAAAGCTAACCACAAAAGAATCAAACTGATTCCAAGCCACAAAACCCAACAATACTTAAATGAATACAACGACATCCAGTGTTTAATAACAATGTAAAAATTAATAATGTTAGTATTCAATCAAATGTTTTCAAGCATGCAAAAAAGCAGAAAAATGCAACTTATACCCAGGAGGAAAAAATCAATCAATAGATACGGACCCGGAGATGAGATAATAGAATTGACTGACAAGGATGTTAAAATAGGTATTGTAAAAATATTTAATGTTCAAGAACGTAGAGGAAAACATGAACATGAGAATGAGAGAAATGGAAGGTATTAAAAAACAAGTGAAGTTTTTAGATGAAACAGACATGATCCAAAATGAAAAGTAACTGAATGAGATTAATAGCATATTACACACTGTAGAAAAAAGATTAGTGAACTTGAAGATGCAGCAATAGAAACTATCCAGAATTAAATAAAGAGAAATTATTTTATTTATTTAATTTATTTTTTAGAGGGGGGGCAGAGGGAGAGAAAGCCTCTTAAGCAGGCCCCACACCTGGTGCAGAGTCTGACTTGGGGCTTGATCTCATGACCCTGAGATCATGACCTGTGCTGAAATCAAGAGTCAGATGCTTAAATTGACTGAGATACCCAGGTGCCCCAAGAGAAATCATTTTTAAAATAAAAATAAGATTAACGAGCTATGGGACAATATCAAATAGTCTAATAATGTATGTTTTTTTGGAATACCAGAAGGGGAGGGTAAAACAGAAAAAAAATATTTTAGAAAATAATAGCCACACTTTCTCCAAAACTGGTGACAATTATATCCCCACAGATTCAGAAACCTTAATGAGCATAAATATGAAGAAAAGCACATCAAGACACATAATCAAATTACTAAAAATCAGTGATTAAAATGAAATCTGAAAAGCATCCAGAGATAAAGAACACATTATGTTCAGAAGAATACAGATAAAAGTGTAAGCAGATTTCTTATGAGAAAATATGGAGACCAGAAGATAATGGAGGAACTTCATTAAATAAATGAAACCAAAATAAAAAAAAAATACCCAGAAAAAAATCTTCTAATAATGAAGAAAATTGCTTTTTTCTTCAGACATAGAAAGCTAGAAAGAATACTGTTTTTTGTCATAGCAATGAGAACAAATTTGTAACGATGAGTTACAAACTCATAAATTTTCTTGACTCCATCAGAGAACTAAGATTACCAGGCACCCACGAGCTCTGAAACAAAAAACAGACAGACCTTTCCAGAGAGAGAGAGAGAGAGAGAGAGAGAGAATGTGGGAATTGGCTCATCTGTGATATAATATGGGAAAAAGAGATGATACACACCATAAAAACATGTAAGAAGAATTTAGCTAAAAATTAAAGAGATTGATAAAAAGGCTAAGTTTGGGCTAGCATGAGAGTATAGATACTTGAGAGCCACAAACACAAGACGAGTCTGCACCAAACTGCAAATCCTTTTCCATGGGTTTCCATTGGGAGCTCACAAAAAAAAAGAGGCAATGGGCAGGACTGAAGGGGATTGAGTGGGAAAGGCATGAAATTTTCCTGGATCCTTTACTCTGTGAAATAAGAACCTCAGGTCTCGGAGGTAGAAGCAGTAAACCTTGATACTCCTGAGACACATTTGCAGTACCACTGCGGCTGGTGGATGGGTAAAAGAAAAATACCCTCTCCTTATGATACAGAGGCAGGAAATAGTCCTAGACACAGATCCTTTATCAATCAATACCGTTAAAGTTCTCCTATTACTGGGGGGGGGGGTGTTTTGCTGGGGGGGAGAGGGGGAATCTGGAAAGTCCTAAACAAGACCCACTAAGGATACAAGGCACAGTTTGGCTGTCATAGGGAGGAAGGATAGGATCATGAGAAAGTCCCATCACAAAGGTGGGGGCATACAGAGTATAACTAAGACTTAACTGGACCAGAACAACAAAGAAACTTCCTGCCCCCTCCCCAGATAGCAAGCATTGAATAACAATTAATAACAGGCTGTCACTGGGGAGGAGGCAAGATTGTGGAGAAAGATGTCCAATGTGTCATAATTGCACAGGGAAGGCTGAAAGCTGAGGGCATATCACGATCATTGAAAAAAGAAAAAGAAAACATTCAGCTCAGAGTCCCCAACCCGAACCACAAAGTAAGCCTAGAGGACACTGACACTGGTAGAGAACCATAATCACAGAGACAACAAAACTAAAAGCAGTTCAACTTCTGACTAGGTTGAATCAACACCCAAAACTCATGGTCTAGTAGAAGAGGTGTGCCTATCTCCAAATATAAATGGTATCTACTTCAATTTCTACTGTTCAACGTATAATGTCTAGTATTCAGTAAAAATTATCTGACACATAAAACCTAAGAAAAGGCAACCCATTGTTAAAGCAATTAACAGAATCAGAACCAGAGATGACCAGAGGTTGGAAATCATGTAGTGAATTTAAAATAACTATTATTAAAGTGTTAAAGGTTCTACTTGAAAGGGTAGGCAAATACATGAGCACATAAGAAATTTTAGCAGAGAGGTGAAAACTACAAGAAAGAGTCTAATAAAATGCTAGAAATAAAAAAAAACTCTGAAGCAACAGAAATAGATGCCTTCAATGTGCTCCTCAATTGACTTGATACAAAAAATAATTGGTGAACTTGAAAATAACTGATTAAAAATTATGCACACTAAAACACAAAGAAAAAACAGAGTGGGAAAAGCATAACAGAGCATCCAAGAACTGTGGGGCAATATAAAAATGGTTTAACATACATGTAGGAGGAGAGAGGGGTGATGGGACAACATATGGGGCACCAGGGTGGTTTAGCTAGTTAAACATCGCCTTCAGCTCTGGTCATAATCCCAGGGTCCTGGGGTCTAGCCCCACCTCTGGCTACCTGCTCAGCAAGGAAGCCTACTTCTCCCACTCCCTCTGTCACTACCTCTGCTGGAGCTCTCTCTTTCTCTCTCTCTCAAATAAATAAGTAAAATCTTTTTATTTATTTTTTTTAAAGATTTTATTTATTTATTCATTCGACAGAGATAGAGACAGCCAGTGAGAGAGGGAACACAGCAGGGGGAGTGGGAGAGGAAGAAGCAGGCTCATAGCAGAGGAGCCTGATGTGGGGCTTGATCCCACAACGCCGGGATCACACCCTGAGCCGAAGGCAGACGCTTAACCGCTGTGCCACCCAGGCGCCCCTAAATAAAATCTTTTTAAAAAGTGGGACAAAATATGATTTGGAGAAAATAATGGCCAAAATTAGTTAAAGAAGACAAACATAAAGAAGATAAAACAAAACAAAACAATACAAAAAAACCTCAGCGTATACAAAAAAATCCCCAACATATACAAAAAACTGAACCCCTACATATATCATGTTCAAAGTGTGTAAAACTAAAAACAAAGAAACAACTTTGAGGGTATCAAGAGAAAACACACACACACACACACACACACACACACACACACACACACACGAAGGAATAGAGCTGATAATTAAAGCAGATTTTACATCAGAAACTATGCAAGCCAGAACAATGAAGTGACATTTATAAAGTATTGAAGAAAAGAACTGTCAACCTGGGATATTTTACCCAGAAAACATATCTTTCAAATATAGAAGCAAAGGGTCCTGGGATCGAGCCCCACATCAGGCTCCCTGCTCAGTGGGGAGCCTGCTTCTCCCTCTCCCACTCCCCCTGCTTATGCTCCTCTCTCTCTCTCTCAAAATAAATAAATAAAATCTTTAAAAAATATAAAAGCAAAATAAAGAATTTTTTCATAAAAATGAAAGTTGAATGAAATTATTACCAATGGACTTGTGATAAAAGAAATGTTAAAGGAAATTCTTCATGCAGAAGGAAAATATCATGCAGAAACCTAGAGCTATGTAAAGAAATGAGGAGTTCCAGCAATAGTTAAAATGAAGGTTAATATGAAAGGCATTTCCCATTTTAAATTGCTTTAAGAAACAATAGACTTTTAAAGCAAAAAATAGAAGCAATGTATTGTGAGTTTATAGTATATATAAAGGTGTAATGTATGACACAAATAACATAAAGGAAGGGAGGAAGTTATTGGAAGTATGTTGCTATAAGATTCTTATATGAAAAGAAGTAAAATATGATTTAAAGGTAGCCTGTCATAAATCAAAAACATACATTGTAAACCCTAGGTAAAACACTAAAATATTTAAAAATTATAAGTAACAAGCCAGCAATGGAGAAAAATGAAGCAGTAAATTAATTCAAAAGCAAGCAGAAGGGGCGCCTGGGTGGCACAGCGGTTAAGCGTCTACCTTTGGCTCAGGACGTGATCCCGGCGTTATGGGATCGAGCCCCACATCAGGCTCCTCTGCTATGAGCCTGCTTCTTCCTCTCCCACTCCCCCTGCTTGTGTTCCCTCTCTCGCTGGCTGTCTCTATCTCTGTCGAATAAATAAATAAAATCTTAAAAAAAAAGCAAGCAGAAAAAGAGAAGAAAAAGGGGGAAAAGTAACAGAACACAGTCAGTAGGATGGTAGAATTTAATTAAATCATATTAGCAATTACGTTGAATGAAAATGGTGTAAGTCAGTTTTTCCCAATAGAAATAATGGGAGCAAGGTATGTAAACTGGTAGCCAGTTTAAAAAAATAAAAAGAAACAGATGAAGTTAATGAAGTTAGCAATTACGTTGAATGAAAATGGTGTAAGCCAGTTTTTCCCAATAGAAATAATGGGAGCAAGGTATGTAAACTGGTAGCCAGTTTAAAAAAATAAAAAGAAACAGATGAAGTTAATTTTAGTAATATATATAACAGAATCTATGCAAAATATTATTATTTTGACATAGACAACATAAAAATTATTAATGAGATATTTTATATTCTGTTTAGTAAAATGCCATGGGTATTTTACACTTATAATACATCTCAATTCAGACCAGCCATATTTCAAGTTCTCCAAAGGCATATGTGGCTAGTAGCTATCTTACTGGAAAATGCAGATCTAACTAATCACACAAGTTGAAAGACAGAGATTGTCTGATTAGATTAAAAAGCAAGACCTGACTAAATGCTATTTACAGGAAACCCACTTTAAATATAAAGGCCTAGGTACATTAAAAGTAGAAGGATAAAAAAAAATCAAAAGAACGGAAGAACATTTACTATGAAAAAATTAATCAAAAGAAAGCTGAATTCACCATATTAATAACAAACAATTCATAATAAGAAAAAGAGACATTACATAATGATAAGGAGCCAGTTAACTACAAAGACAACATAATGTGTGCATCTAATAATAGCTTCAAAATGCATAAAGCAAAATGTAGTAGAACTGGAAGGAGATATAAAACAAAAGTAAGGGGTGGCTCAGTCAGTTGAGTGTCTGACTCTTGATTTCCGCTCAGGTCATGATCTCAGGGTCCTGGGATTGAGCCCCACATTGGGCTCCACACTTAGTGGGAGTCTGCTTGAGATTCTCTTTCCCACACCCTCTCCCACTCCCCTTGCTCATGCACTCTCTCTCTCTCTCTCAAATAAATAAATCTTAAAAAAAAAAGAAATAGACAAAAGTATAACTATATTTAGATATTTCAAAACTCTTTTCTCGGTGATTAATAGAAAAATTAGAGAGTGAATCATTGAGTATATAGAAGACCTGGATAACACTAGTAACCAACTTGTTTTAATTGACATTTACAGAGTACTCCACCTAAAAAGAGCAGAACATGTATTCTTTTCAAGCACACATAGAACATCCACCAAGATAGAGCATTTTTTAGGTTACCAGAAAAACCTCAGTAAATTTAAAAGAATTGAAATAATAGAAAATATGGTCTCTAACCACAATGGAATTAAGCTTAAAACTAATAACAGAAAGATATCTGGAATACTCTCAAATACTGGAAGTTATGTAACATATTTATAAATATCAAAGGGAAAGTCATAAACAAAATCAGTAAATATTTTGAACTGAATGAAAGTGATCACACAGCATATCAAGATTTGTGGGACACAACAAAAGTAGCATTTATAAAACTGATAAATTTATAGCATTAAATGTTTATATCAGAAATGAGGAAAGTTCTTAAATCAAAGATCTAAGCTTTTACCTTAAGAAACTAGCAAACAAAGAGCAAAGGAAATAGAAGAAACTAAACAATAAAGTTAATAGCATAAATTAATAAAATAGAAAACAGAAAAATAATTTTAAAAGTCAAACCAAAAACTGATTTTTGAAAAAGGAATAAAATTGATTAACCTCTAGCCAGGCTGATCAAGAAGAGAAGAGAAAAGACCAACTTACAGTATCAGAACTATGAAAATCGACATCATAACAAATTCTACCTATATTAAAAGTAGACTAAATATTTATGAACAATTTTAACTTAGATGAAATGGACAAATTTCTTGAAAGACACAAAATATCAAAGTTTACTCAAGAAGAAATAAATAACTGGAATAGCCATGTTTATCAAAGAAAATGAATTTATAGTTAAATATCTGTACATAAAGAGGACTCCAGGCCCCAGTGACTTCACTGGCATATTATATCAAGTATTTTAAAGTGAGATAATACAAACTCTTCCAAAAAAAAAAGGAGAGGCGGGAATGCTTCCCAACTCATATTATAAAGCTGGCATTACCCTAGAACAAAATGTGACAAAGACATAACAAGAGGGAAAAATACAGACCAATATCTCTCAAGAACATAGGTGCAAAAATCCTCATCATAATATTAGCAAATCAAATACAGGAAAAAAAAGAAAGACAATGCGTAAGGACCAAGTATACTTTTTCTTGGGAATTCAAGGATGGTTCAACAATGGAAAATCAATCAATGTAATTCACCATATTAAGAAACAAAAAAGAAAAATGATATGACCTTCTTAATATATGAAGACAAAAGCATTTGACAAAATTAAATAGCCAGTCATTATGAAAATTTCCAGAAAATTAGGAATTACAGGAAATTTCCTCAATCTGATAATGAGTGACTACAAACAAAACAAAACAAAACAAGCCTGTGGCTACATAATACTTCATGGTGGAAGACTACGTGCTTTTCCCCTTGTTCCCATTTGGGAATCCACTTTTACAACTTTTATTAAACATCCATATGACTCGGTAGTTTCATTTCTAGAGATCTACCCAAGAGAAATGAACACATATCTTCATAAAGACTTGTACAGGAGTATTTATAGAAACTTTATTCATAAAAGCCTCAAGTTGGAAATAATCAAAATATCATCAACTTGTGAATGAATAAGCAGATAGTGGTATATCCATATTATGGACTACTACTAACTGTAAAGAGGTACAAATTACTAATACACACAACAATGTTGATGATTCTAAAAGGCATTATGGCCGGTAAGACAAGTTACAAAAAAACCCTACATATTATATTATTCCATCACATGAAATTCAAAGTGATCAACATTTTCCAGAGGGTGAGGATCAGGAATTAACTGCAAAGATAGCATGCAGTGACTTTTCATGGTGATGGAAATCATGGAAACCATATCATGATTGTGTTGTGTTTATACTACTGTATCCAATTGTCCAAACTCGTTGAAGTACACATTTAAACTTGGTTAATCTTATTTATATAAACTGTACTTCAATAAAACTAACAAAAATTTTTAGTAGGAAAAAAAGGAGTGGGGAAAAATAGACCATTCAGTGACTCTCCTTTGTTCATAGTAAAGTTTGTTGAGTAAATCACAATAGCCACAGGAATAGGGGTAAGAGAAAGGTTGCCTCAAGGCGTGGATGTGGAACAAAGAGGAAACAAGGAGTTTCTGAAATGTACATAGAGAACTGGCAAAAGGAATAAGCTACTTTTGGCAATAGAGAAGGAGTGACTGAGGAACTGTTAAGGGAGAGCCATTTTGACTATGGAACAGTTAAAAGAGAGCCAAAATTTACATTATTTACATATATTGAGCTGAGAACTTGCCTACATTCTCCGTCTAACTCACCTTCTCTTTCTCTTACTCTCTGTATTCACTCTTACTTTTCTGTCAACTCGTTTGCATTTTCCTTAGTGCACTTCTCATAGTTCCATGCTTGACACTATCCTTTATTCACTTTACACCTTTTGCCTCTTTAGGTCAATCATCCACTTGCATGTTTCAATTATTATACCAATGATGGCAAGCTGGGAAAAGCCACAGAAATTCTTTCTTCCCTCCTTATTGTCAAGTGTTCTTAGGAAATAAGACTAGCTATCTAAATTGGGTTTGGGAATAGAAAAGGAAAAAGAGGCATTTATGGAAGAAGGCAAGAATGGGCAAACACGAGGGAGATGAACGTTTGTTGGTATTTCAAAATTATTATCCTTTCAGACTGAGTAGTATCCTCTCTTAGCATCCTATGTTTGTTCTCTGAAGAACATGACACACTTGAAATAATTTGTTTAGTACCTGTCTTCTGGTCTAGCCTATAATCTCTCTGAGGGTCTGTTTTACTCACTTCTAACCCCCCCAAAAGCAAGCAGGGTACCTGGCGCTTAGTAATCACCCAATAACTGTTTGTTGCCTAACTAACTACTCTACCTCTCAGACTCGTTGGCTCATCCAAGCTGAGCTTGTGCTCTGTATTGTTTCATGCCCCTGTGCATTTATTTTAATGATTCTTCTTCATGCATTGTCCAATCTTCCCAATTTTTTCCTAACCACCCTCCAAGCCAAATCCACCAGAAAAATTCTTACTTTTACTTCCAAACCTAGCTTAAACATCATCTCTGGAAAACCTCCCTGACTTCCCTTAACTGGAGGTTTGTGCAACCCCATAACCTTGTACAACCTTCCCTTATAGCCTTGTAGCTAGCTCTGTATTGAAATTATGTGTTCATGTCTGTTTTCCCTTCTTAGCTGGTTCTGACCCTTCGCTGCCTGCCATTATAGTTGTCACATAGTGGACTCTTAATACATATTTGTTAAACGAATGATATCTCCCATTGGTTATGTGATACATACAGAGAAGTATTATGCCTAGACAATTATTAAGTTTGTGAAGAGAATGAGCCCTAAATTCCTCACATGAAAACTAGTTAAAAGCAGAGTGAATCAACTTCTACAAAAGCAGATGTCAAACTTCAAATCCTTCAAGAGAGCTGTTTTTGGAATTTCTAACCACTGCTATAATGACATTTAAATAAGTAGTAAAGCAACCCAATTTTGTCAAGTTCTCCAAAGGGAAAAATCATAAATTCATGCCTACAATGCCTTTAAAATCAAAGGGGAGCTGCATTGGCTTGGAAATAACTAAATGCAACGTTATGAAGAGGTTTATGTAAAAGAAGTTTTCATATGGCCTAATTCAACGTTGTGTAAGGCAAGTGCCTTAGTTAACTGTTTTTTGTTTGTTTGCTTGCTTGCTTGTTTTTGTTTTGTTTTTTTTACCTACTTACTTCCAGGAATTAGAATTAAAATGTCCTTACTGGGAAATTTCTGACCAGGACAAACAAAAGAACTTTGTTGGCACATAGGACAAATAATGCCTGAGTGTGTGTCGTTTTTAAGTGTGTTAGTTCTGTAAAATGATGGTCTAGTTGAAATGAAAGGACTTTAAGATAAGTACGAAGAGGCCTCAACTTCTACAACTTTTACCAACATGCTAGAGAAAGGGATGTGTCGTCCAGAATTGGGTCTGAAGTTAACATATTCAATTCTCCCCTGTGACACCAAGATTTTAAAGCAGGTGATCTTACTGATGGAAATGAATACAGTTCTGATTGTTTAAAATAACAACAGCCATGTACAATTTAGAAGCAAAAACCTCACCCCCTTCTTCCTGATTATATATATGACACCCTGTTACAAATACCTAAAAATCATTTTAGGTTGAGATGATAAGTATGAGAGAAACCATAGATAAATGTGTGAACTGTCTATGATTTGCTAGTCTCAGGATTCTTGGTGGGAGTGGGGCAGGAAAGAACTAGAAGGAGATCTGAGTTCTAGGTTCCAGTCAACTATATTACTTGAGTCGCTTAAGGAAAATTTCAATTCCCTCCTCACATAAAATAAGCCCTGCCTGCGGGAAGCTCCATGCCCAGAGCCAAGGCCAACTGTATACTTTGTACATTCTGAAGGAGTGGAATTGTGGTCACAAAGGATCTTCCTTTTTCCTTTCATTTCATTGAACTCAATGAAAAGAATTCTCCTGGAAACATACAACCTACTGAGATAGATGATTTCACTTCTACTGAGAGATCTTACCGCAAATTCCATTCCACTCTGGTCAAGCCTCTCCTAAAATATACACCTAGAATTAATGTTAAACTGTCATATGCTTGTGAAAATGTTACACTGCAATTATTTCCTTCATAAATTAGTCATTTATTCAATAAGCATTCTTCAACAAAATTTACTGAACACATACTAAGGGCCAGATATTGCCCTGCTTATTGTCATCGCCCTCCTGGGATATATGATCTGGTGGTAGAAGCATACCATGATAAATGAACAAGAGTGAACCCCAGTGTAAACTATGGACTTTGAGTGATGATGTGTCAATGTAGGCTCATCAATTGTAAAAATGTACCACTGTGGTGGAGAATGTTGGTAATGGGAGAGGCTGTGCATGTGTGGGGGCAGAGGGCATATGGGAAATTCTATACCTCCCTCCCAATTTTTCTGTGAACTTAAAACTGCTCTAAAAAATAAAGCTTTTAAAAAATACATGTATAATAGAAGAAACATATATAAAAAATGAACAAGTAAATGATATGATTACAAATCACAGTAAGTACAATGAAGGAAATAATAAGGAATAAAAGAAAGCAGGTGAAGTGACTTATTTTACCTGTGGGTTTCAGGGTAAGTCTCTCCAGGAGGTGATATGTAAGTAGAAATCTGAAGAATGAGAGGGAGCTGGCTATGGTGTGTGTGTGTGTGTGTGTGTGTGTGTGTGTGTGTGTGTGTGTGTGAATGTTCCAGATGGAGGAGAGACATGTGTAAAACTCTGAGATGGGAAGAAGCAAGGCAAATGTGAGAGGCTGAAAGAAGGCCAGTGAGTGATACCAGAAAGAGCTGAAATTTAAGAGGAAGAAGCATGATCGTGCAGGACTGTATAAAACAAAGTAATCAGTCTGAATTTTATTCCACAGACACGGGAAATACTGAAGGGTTTTTCAGCAGGTACATAATATGATTCTCTGTATCCTGAAAAGATTAGAGAACTCAAGAGTGGAAGGAGCCAGGTGAGGTCTGTCTTCTTGCCTGCAACTAGCTGTTAATAGTGAGGAGAACAGGTGCTGTCCTTCAGGGCCTAGCCCTGGGCACAGAGAAGGCATCCGATGCATGCTTATTAAATGATGAATGTAATATTTACATTCTATGATCTGGTGTACTTTGTTACAATAACATTTATAATAGTAATGAAACAAAAGGTGAGTGTTTTAAAAGACCTTTCCTTATGAGACCAACAACACCTGTTTAATTTTTGCAGCTAAAATTGGGTATCAAACAAAACCACATTCAGCCAGGCAAGGAAGATGAAGAGCTGAAGGAAGAGAGATGACAATTTTTTTCCCTCTTGCCCATGATCCTATTTCCTCCAACTCATTTCTCTGTGAATGTCTTTGGCTAATTTAAGGAACCTATTCTTGACTACAGGAACCATATGTTGTTTCTAAATGTTATGCCCTTAGAAACAGCTTAAGTTTTTTGGGGGGGGTTACTCATACTTGATCTTTATAAAAAGCATCATCATCATAATAAATAATCTCAGTAGCAGTATGATCTTTTGAATGTTTGATGGAGATAGTAAAATATCTCGCTTTTGCTTATTCATTAAAGCCATGAAATTCTGCTATTAGCTCTGCATGTGCAATAGGACCTAGATTTTTCACTCCATGATCATATAATTCTGAATAACACGTCATTTGATTCAGCAAGTATCTGATTTACATGTGCAGGTCCACAACACTTGAAAGATCAGGAATATATCTCATGTTGTATTCCACATTTCTCTTTTGGGTATATTCACCTAGTCTAAATTATAAAAACAGAGCCGAAATTGATTCTTGATATGTACAACCAAATCTTTTGCTTATTATTTCTATTTAATTTGCTTTAATAAAAAAAAAGTCCTTATTAGATGAAACGGCTCTATGGCCAAAATTATGCACCGATCAAAGATGTAGGCCCTTGGGCTCTCTGATTTTGTCCAGTTCGATGATGGCTAAGAGCGAAAGGGGAGCCAACTATGGTATCCTTGGGTGCCATGCTCAGCCTCCACAAATCCCTACTCCTTCAAACACGTGCTGAAGGCCCCCAGAGTGGCCAACATGTTTTCAGAATAAGGATCTTGAGCACAAGTCTTTGAGAATCAGTATCCGTCTGGTGTGGCCTTTGCTTAGAAAGGTGGATCCTATAATGCAAAATTCTTCAAGAAATTAGGGATATGAAAACTATTGTTTTTAAGAATAACTTACAACTAGTTAGGAGTTTTATATTTTTCAATCTGTGAGCAGCATTATTACCTCTAGTAATTACAATCCAAGATTGATGTATAGCTTTTTCATGATGATGATGATAACAATAATAATATTAATAATTTATAACGTTTTGAATGATTACTATTTGCAAGCTCTGACACTTCCTTTGTATCATCTCATTTATTCTTCACAACAACCCTATAAGCCAGATATTACCCTCTCCCCTTTATTGGTGAGGAAATGGAGGCTTCGTGCTTTTAACCACTCTCTCTTAACGTTTCTTACAAAAGTAGTTCTTTCTGAGAAAGGAAATTTGTTAGAATATACTGTTCTCCCTAGTCCTGAAGAGGCAGTCCAATGACTTTGTTATCTTTACGCTCACTTCAAAGCTTTCGTCTCTGGACAACTTGAAATTGTGGGCCAGGATCTGTGTTCGATTAGTAACAATGTATCTCTATTTTTCTTAACGGTTAAAGAAATTGAAGCTCAGAGGAAATGTATAACTTGCCCAGAGTGCGAATTACAATTTTGCAGCAAGAGCCAGGTTTAACTTATGATTCTACTATTCACTAGCATTGCTACATTTGCCAAACTTTTAAACCTCTCCTAGCCTCTGTTTGTCTTAAACCATGCTGATAGGAATGCCTATAGAATAGGTTCCTAATTGTCAGGATCCTATTGTGAATATTAAAACAAGAGCCTGGGGGCGCCTGGGTGGCTCAGTCATTAAGTGTCTGCCTTCGGCTCAGGGCGTGATCCCAGAGTTCGGATTGAGCCCCGCATCGGGCTCCCTGCTCCGCTCCCAGCCTGCTTCTTCCTCTCCCACTCCCCCTGCTTGTGTTCCCTCTCTCACTGGCTGCCTCTCTCTGTGTCAAATGAATAAATCAAATCTTAAAAAAAATAAACCGAGAGCCTGCCACAGAGTAGCTCCCCAATGAAGGTAGATTATCACTGTGACTTCCGTTTGTGAGCCTCAGACAAGAGAAGAGATGGTGCCCATTTCTCTCCAGGCATTCACAGACTTTACCCGGGGTGTGCTTTTCTTGCTGTCTAAGGAGGGAAAGTTCCATGGAAGAATTGTTGACCTCAGTTTCCTCCTGGAAACAAATCTGAAATTTAATCTTGCCTTGGTGACAGTAGCTGCAAGCTATGACCATTAGTTGTGTAGATTTATATGTTCTTTTCTTAATGCACCATAATTATATATTTTTACATTGGCAGGGTAATGGGTTTGTTTAGGAATTAATGACATTAATAACATATAATAATATTGTTATGAATAAATTAGTATGAATAAAGTAAAAGGGGGCATGCATAGACCAATGATGAGACTATCACATGAAGCAAGGATTATTATTTAACCTGATTCTATGCAGCTAGAGTTCATCAAAAATAAAACAAAACAAGAAACTTCACCCTTTTTCAAAAACTCTCAATGGCTCTCATTGCATTAGGCCTCTCATGGGCTTTAAGCTGTGATGTCTAGACATTCCCTATTTCTTCATTTCTTTAACATAATGGAAGGAAGGGAAGGAAGAAAGGTGGAAGAAAAGAAGAAAAGAACAAGAAAAAAGGAAAAGGCCACAGGACTGATTGATTCTTAAGGTCAGTGAAGCTCATCTGAGATCAACAAGTCATTCTTTTTTTTCCTTCATAATCTATCATAAGATAAACAAAATAAAAAAAAAGTTGACTTGAATACTTTCTATTTGTTCCCATTTAGTAGGAGATGAATAAATCAGTTAAGATGGAATAGAGCATACAGATGATTAATGAGTAATTTGGTTACTATCTTCCTGAGGGGATACATATATAGAATACACATATATATTATATATATAATTTGTATATAAATAAATAAATTTTAAAAAGGAATATATAGAGAGGAATATATACGTATATTCCTCTTGCAGGATGAAATTTGAAACAACATATAGAGGAAATAGGCTTCTATGAATTTTAAAGAAGTCCTCAGTGTTAGAAAAAATTCTCAGTTGCATGCTTTTACCTTTGGATTTTGAAATGTTAAGACCTTTGCTCTTTTTCTTGGAGAGAAAGAAAATGTTTGTAAGAGTTGAAATGCCAGAAGTCATTCTTCATGCCTTTCAGGCCTGGGATCAAAAACCCCAGGATGGGCAGATTAAGAACAAACAAAAGCTGAAGCAGAAGATGTCCAGCAGAATTCTGAACAGGCCCTCTTGCTCTTTGACCATTCCTTCTGGCATTAATTCATTTCTAGCTAACTACTCTGGCCTCTCCTTGATTCTCTCTTGGTACATGCTTTTGCTCACCACCTTGGTTACCTAGACTCCCCTTGCTTGCTCTTTTTTTCTCTCTCTCTCTCTTTTCAATAACTCTGTTGGGGCCCAACCTGCCTTTGATCCTTGGTTCCAGCTTCTGGATTTGCCCTGTACCTGTGTTCAACCGAGCTCACCTTGACTCCTTTTGGTTTCTGATTCCCATTTCAGGGAAAACCTTTGCTGAAGGTTTGCATGCATAGTTACGCCTCCTGATTGCCTCCTGCCTGGGTCCTCCTCAGCTACACCTAGCCAGTCTTAGAGTGTGGACCAACCAATATATACGTATATCTCAAGACACCTAACTATCCATCTATCTATCTATCTATCTATCTATCTATCTATCTATCTACCTATCTATGTCAAGCTTAATAATCAATATCAATAGTCTCCATTTTGGGGACTGGTGATGAACTTAATATGTGAAAGAATCCTAGTTTTTAAAAAGCATTTTCTAACAAAAGCAAGGCCCACACTGGCTGACTTCTATGTGGTGTATGGATTACGATAAACGAATGAATAGAACAGTCGTATGTGGCCCGGACCCTCTTGTTTATGTGCTCCGATTGTACAACAACAACAAAAGATTCAGAGGATGATAATTTTTGTCCTACACTTCAAGCCGACTGCTTGAATGTGATAATCAACTGAATAAGCATTATGGAAATACTCAAAATTAATGGTTGAAATTATATCCTAATATTTTAGTTTTATTTGTAGCCCAAGCCTTATCATCTATTTCAAATTTAAATTTAAAGAGCTCTGACTAATAATTACAGCTTCCTCAGCATATTTAAGAAGACCTTTCCTTAAACATTTGGTTAGCTTTGTTATTATTATTTTCAATTAGTCAATTCTGTTCCAGCACTAATATTTTCATTTCATGTTCATTTATAACATCTATACCTCATATATAAGCAAAATTCACTTCTAGATTACTGCTGTTATAAACATTGTCACCAGTCATGGGAAACATGCCAGGGTACCCCAGCCTTTATCACAAGGCATTGTATCATAAATATTGAGATACACTTTAAACTCCTTTAAATGGATAGTTGGCTTAGTATGTATTTTGTGTCATGTTATGTTTATTTAATGTTGCATAAATAATATATTATAATGCTATTAGTAATTCTTTTTTAAAAAAATATTTTACTTAAAGAGTAAGCAAGAGAGACAGAGCACAAGCAGAGGAAGTGGCAGGAAAGGGAGAAGTGGGCTCCTTGTTCAGTGAGGAGTCCTAGGCAGGACTGGATCCCAGGACCCTGGGATCATGACCTGAGCCGAAGGCAGACACTTAACCGACTGAACCACCCAGGCATCCTGCTATTATTAGTAATTCTTTATTTCATGCTACTTGTGCTACCAACCAATTTTTAAATAAATAATTATTTGTTTTCTTTTTAAAAAATTAAAACAGAACCCTAACATAAATAATACCTCAAAAATTGCAACATACACCCTCCATTCTCAATTTTCAGAAATTTTACTACTCATGGATTTATTTAGCCATTTATTCACTAAACATTTACTGAAATCTTCCATGTGCCCGGCACATATTACTAATATGTGTAAGTACATATACTTACTAATGTAAGGTGCTGAGTATATGGATCAATAAAATATGATGATTCCCTCAATGATCTCATTGTCTAGATGAAAAGTCAAGAAATCATACAAATAATTATAATACACTACAAGTTAGAGTTATTTATAAATTGCAGACACAAAAGGCTCTTTTTCTCTATAAGATTCAGCAAAATGAGGGATGAATGATGCAAAGATGGAAGAAACAATTCTACATGGCCCTCAAATCTGTTTTGTATTTGCAGTTTTCAAGGAAAACTCCATTTCCAGCTCCCTTGCTGTTAGGCAAGGTCATATGAGTAGTTTAGGTGAATAAATTCTGAGCAAAATTCAATGTGTTACTTGTGAGCTGAGGCAGTGAAAAGCCCCTGTGTTATTTTCCAGTGTCTCTCACTGCCATGGGAACCAATGGGGCCTCATGTTGGTGTGGGGAACCACATGATCATAGCTGCCTAAATTCATGAATCACCACATCAAAGAATTGCCCTGGAGAGCTGCTTAGCTCCGCAATAGTTTTGGTGGAAGGAATAAACAAAAACAATTTTTAATTACACCATTTGATTTGGGGATTTTTGTTTTTGCAGTATAGTATAGACGATTCTGACCAAAACACAAATCTGAAAGTCAATGCTAATGGGCATACAATTCAAAGGAGGCAGAAGAGGATGGATTCAAGATCATAAATTAAGAGGTTTGGAGAGAAATGGGACCACTTCTTCCTCTGACACATGTAGGAAAGTTTAGGAAGGGACAAAAATACAGAAAAATTTGGAGGCTGAAAAGGGGAATTTAAAGGAGTTTATGATGGACACTACATTCTTGTGACATTAGAAATTAAGTCATCTGCCGAGAAGGTGAGTGGTAAGATTGAGGGAAATAAAATTACTGAGCAGTTGAGGGGACTGTTACTATTGAGAATGGGAAATGCAGCCAGGTAGAGAGAAGGGAAGGGATGCAGAGCAGCGGTAGGCAAGTGCCCAGCTCGGTCTTTGGTGATGCATTTGCAGAAAAGTCAGTCAGCACGAGTTTGCCATTTGTTATAGCTCTGATTGCCAGCCCGAGAGAAAGAACAGAAAAAACAAATAACTACGCCTATAGTAGGGCTTGGAAAATAAGTTATAGTACAAGGAGGATATCTCCAAATAATTAAAGAGGCCCGGGAAAGTATAGCCGAAGGGATTGACAGTAGTGTTAAATCCAAACAGGAAGAAAGTGAAGTCAGGGAGTCTGATAGAGCCAAAGACTCTACAAGAAACTGTATGTTTTGGGGCGCCTGGGTGGCACAGCGGTTAAGCGTCTGCCTTCGGCTCAGGGCATGATTCCAGCGTTATGGGATCGAGCCCCACATCAGGCTCCTCCGCTATGAGCCTGCTTCTTCCTCTCCCACTCCCCCTGCTTGTGTTTGCTCTCTCGCTGGCTGTCTCTATCTCTGTCGAATAAATAAATAAAATCTTTAAAAAAAAAAAAGAAACTATGTTTTAATGGGGTTAAAGGGAAAGTTTAGCGGGACTGTTGGTGTAGAAATAGTAAAAGGCAGGAGGTTATGCTTGCAGAGACAGTAGTATAATACAGTGGTTAGGAGCATGTTGTCTGCTCAATAGCAGCTCTGCCCCTTACTAGCTACAGAGCACTAGGCAAGTTAGTCACATTTTTTTTTTTCTGTGCCTTAGTCGCTCATACGACATTTTAAACAACGCTGAAGGATTTTTGTGATGACTGAATGAGTTAATGTACATAAAGCTTTTAGAATTGTGCTTGGTATAAAGTGTTCTATAAGTGTACGCTGTTATAATGGCAGAGTTTACGTAGCTACGAAGTGGGCGTTGAGGAATAAGGAGATGAGCACTGTAGATGGAAAAAAGATTAAGGAATTGCAGGATGGGGATTTGGTGAATCACTAATGTGAACACCGTGTATTCTCAAGATGCTAAGGAGAAACAAATAAAATAAGATTGTGGGGGTGGCTGGGCGGCTTAGTCGGTTAAGTGCCTGACTTCAGCTCAGGTCATGATACCAGGGTCCTGGGACCGAGCCCCATGTTGGGCTCCCTGCTCTGTGGGGAGCCTACTTCTTCCTCTCCCTCTGCCACTCCTCCTGCTTGTGCTCTCTCTCTCTCTCTCTCTCTCTCTCAAATAAATAAATAAATAAAATCTTAAAAAAAAAAAGATTGTGAGCTAATGTGACATACCTCAGCTGATGCAGTGATATCATAAGGTAATGACCATGAAGAGAGTGGCGTTAACTACAGCAGGGTTCAAGATTGGCAATTCTGTGGTGTGGGAAGGTTGTCTACCCTAAAACTTGTCGCAGAGACACAGAGGGCATGAAAACATGAACAGCCTCTTCTTTCAAGAGTTTTCAGAAACTTTTGTCAAGAAAAAGCCATGTTTTAGTCAATACAGCAAGGAACAGAAGAAAGAGAAGGGTTTAATTAAGCAAAATCTGTGGGTATATATAAATGAAGAGTCCCAGAGTCACTTTGGACAAAACTTTTTTTTTTTTTTTTTTTAAGGAGAACAGGTAAGGGCAGGATAAGAGAAATAAAAGGTAAGAAATTTTCTTTCTTGAAGGGGAATGTAAAAGTACTCACTGAGCCATTATCATGGAGTAAGAGATAGGGAGGTAAGTTACCTTAATTTTTTTTTCAAATGAATAGCTAATTATGCAATTTCTAATATGAAAATATTTTCTAATATGAAAATAAAATTTTTGTTCACCTCAATTTGACATATCCATTTTCTTTTCTACCTTGACCATGTATGATATTCTTAAGAGGTATGTATTCTTAAGCATAATCAAGAGTTGACTGTGGGGCCCTTTTATTATGCAAATAAACTATAAGTGCATTTACACATTTAAAATTGTTAAGGAATAAATAATTCCAATGTTATTTAAACTATTCCAAATCATAGAAAATGATGTTAAGCTTATAAATATATTTTATGACGTTGGCATTATGTTCATACTAAAGCTAGCCAATAATAAAAGAAAAAGAAAGTAATGGCCCAATTTCACTTAAGAATATAGATACAAAATTAATAAAAATATTAGCAAATAAAGTCCAGTATGTATCAGTAGTGACCCAGAATAATTTATTGCCAAAATGCAAAGATAGTTTCACATCAGGAACATTTTTAATAACATAATTTATTACATCATTATTTCAGTTTAAAACCATATTAATAGATGCTGAAAAGTCATTTGGTTAAATTCACCAGCCATTTCTACTAAAACTGCAATCAAAATAGGAATAAAAGGAAACTACCTAAACATAATAAATACTACTTATACAAAAACCAAGAGCAAATGTCATTTAGACATTAGCCTAAGAGGCTCCAGTTTAAAACTGTTATGAGGGAATTTGCTCACATCCCTATGTATGTGATACTTATTTCAAAAGCAATAGTATGGTTCTATACTAGAAATAATCAGAATTAGAAATGTAAGAAATAATCCACAGACAATAATATAAAAGCTTTAAAATATTTTGAAAATAAATTTAATCAGAAAAGTACAGGCCTATAGGAAGAGAACCACAAAGTCTTATTGAAGAGCTCATCCAAAGCTGAACATATGGAAACATATGTGCCATTCTTGCAAGAGAGGACTTAATTTCATAAATTGTCAATTCTGCCCATGTTGTTATATACACTTAATCAAATTCCAATTTAAATCTCTTCTTTTTAAAAAATTGAATTATCTTACCTTTTATATGGAAGAATAAATGTCCAAAAGAAGCTAAGAAATGTATGAATATGAAAAATAATAATAAAATTCCTTGCCAGATATTAAAATGTTATAAAGTCAGCATGATCAAAATGGTTGGGTATTAGCATAAGGTTAGACTAATAGATTTTCATAGACCAAATCAAAAATTGCAGAATCCATGAGAACTTAATGTAGGATAATGGTAGGATTTCACTTTGAAAGGGAGAGAATGGTTTAGTAAATGAATACATTTTATTTTCATATTAGAAACTGCATAATTAGCTATTCATTTGAAAAAAAGTAACATTGGACCATTACCTCACATGATATATAAAAACATTGCATTAATCTTAAAAGCTAAAAAATTATAAAATTTTTAAAAGATGAAGTTTAGGGGAGCATGTATATAACGTATATGTTGGGGATATCGTGAAAAGCAAGTTAGTAACCAGAATATTAAGAAAATGCACGATTGACCCTATATAAAAAACTTTTTCTTCGGGCAAAAAATACCTGTGTTAGTGAGGATGCATTCGGCTTGAAGTACCAAGAGATCCAAATCATACGGGCTTTAACAAGAAGGGAATTTATGGGCTCACATGCCTAGAAGTCCTGAGGCAGGGTGGCCTTTGAGAATGATTTAACTCCGTGTCTTTATCCAAATCATTTCTCTGTGATTCTCTCATCTTTGCCCAGTTTTTTGAATTGGCTTCTTCCCGAAGCTGGTATCAAGAGGGCCATAGCAGTTTTTTCTAGAAGTGACATCTACACTTGACAATGACTAGGATAAAAAGAGCCAATTTCTTCTCATGACCTATTCTTTAGAGTGAGCAAAAAAACCTTTCAGCAAGTTTCTTCTCACATCTCATTTATCCTAACTGGCTGCATTTCTGATTCCCCGTGGCTAGGGAAATGAGCTGATGGGCTCAGGCCTAGGTGTGTACGCAGAAAGGATTGTCACAAAATTTGTTTTTCTCAGTGTGGGGGATTTGTGTAATTTTTACTTTCTTCTTTAATATCAGGTAGAATTTTTAGAAGTTAACAGGCATTACTATTATAATAAAAATGATTAAGCTAAAATTATTTCATAACAGATTACTGAGGAGACTATGGATTTATATATATTTTCTTTTTATAATATCATTTCTCTTTTTCTCCTGGCAGGGAGTCTTTTTTTTTCTTTTTAATGTAATCTTCCTTTAGAACTTTATCCTACATTAAGTTCTCATGTATTCTGCAAACACAAAATATTATGTGTGTACGAGAAACAATTTTCCTCCAACAATTTGCAATGAGTTTAATTATGTTTTGTGAAACATTAGCACCACAATTAACACTTACTTCTCATCAAGCCTCTTTGCTTAGTTGGAACAATGGTACGGTTGACAGGCTTGAATTATATTTCTACCTCAACAATTATACTCATTTTATGTCCTTGAAACCATGATAAGTTATGCCACTCTCATCTGAGAAGAGGAAACACACCAGTTCCTTTTGATCTGATCTGATCTGTCTAAGAGTGAGTGTGAACGAATTCCTGCGGAAGCCTGAGCATGGTGGCAGCGGGTGCAGGGGAGAGGTACAGGGTGACCCCACACTCGCTGCACCAGTTGTTCTTACTGGGGCCCTCATTCCCCAGGAAATGCCATCCGTACTACCACCCAGAGTGGGTTATTTTTAGCGCTGGGTCTGCTTGGGGAAACTGGAGAACTTGAACACTCACCAACAAGGAAGTTGAAGAGAAGGAAGGCTTAAGAGAGAAAGACGAGATGCTTTATCTTTTCCTCCTGTGATTTTATTCATCCAGTTAGCAAGGTCTAGGAGATAACGAAGAGATAAAATGCTGAGTAGTGAGAGATGCTGGGTGAAGGGAAAATAGCTGCCAGTGAGAAGGAGTGTGGAACATTCTTATGTGTAGAGGAGGTGAAGCTATGGAATTGAGTTACTCAAACTTAGAGGGAGAGTTAAGGGCAAAGAGGTTGTTCTGGTGAAGTTAGTCAGTCAAGACCTGAAGTGAAAATCCTTAAGAGTTTGGAAGACTGGCTAAAAAAAATCAGATATGACTTATGATAACTTTCCAGCTATGTTAATTTAGGCAAATTACTTAAACCTCTCTGAGCCTCAGGTTTTTATTTATAACATGTGGGTTTTAAATACCTACCTCATAGGGTTATGAGGCTTAAATGGGCCAAATGTATGTAAAACACTCAGCATGGTGCCTAGAACATAGGAAGCACTTATAAAGAGTGGCTATTATTAGTACTTTGGTTTAATTTCTATGCTCCGAATAGAATTGTTCTAGTGTTCATAAAGAGGCAAAAAATAATAATAAACTACATGGCAAGGGGGCCATTTGAGTTCTTGTTCCTTATACCCATACACTCACACACAGGGAAACAAATTACAGATGTCTTCTTGGCAGCATAATCCATCCATAATGAGGCAATGCTCAGGAGAGTTATTATACTACCGTACTCGGACACTGTCCACCTCTGTTTTGTAGTTGTTCGGAAAAGAGGGAAAACCTCTGAACTATCATGAACGTGGGTCAACTGTAGCCTAAGTTTGAGGGCAAACCACAGTAAATCAGTGTATCTCCTTTAGACACTCGTTGCTAACTAAATGTAATAGTTTCCAGGGGCCAAATTAAATAAAAGATAGATAAATGCACTAATAGTAAGACAATCAAAGAGTGATAAAAAGCAATGTCGTGCACAGGACCTCAAGTTGATATTTAGGAAAGATTATTAATTGAACTTCAAAATGAGAAAATATAAAATTAATATTAGAAATATAGTTATGTGTTCTAAGCAAAAGTAAAATAACTCACAGAAGATATTCTTGCACTGGCCAGGACTTGAGACTGTATGACTTCTAAGGTCTTCTAACTCTCAGGAAAAAGTAATATTATCGTTTCTTTGCATAAAAAAACACAATGAATGTTGTCTCTTTTAATCTTACCTTCTCTTCAACTTGATTTTCCTCAGTTTTCCAGTGAAAAGCAATTAACACTAAAAGGCTTGGCAAATGGTATTTCATAGTTTATATAACAAACATCAGCTCCACTCTTCAGGATGACTTAAGTTATTTTGGCTTTCAGAGAATTTTATAAAATTTTATAATTCATGTTTTAAAAATTACCAGCAACTTTCATTTACATTTCTTTCTTATTTTTAATTCTACAAGTTCTCTCTCTCTATATATATATATACACACATACACACACATATATAAAATCCTTTCCAATGCAATCTAGAAAGAGATAAATGTGCAAAATTTTTTTCTCCCTTATCTTTTCCCTCTCCTTGCAACAATACCCTATTGACTGTATCCAAAATTTAAAGTTAACAGAAATAAACTTTAATTCTTTTTCCATGTGATTTGTTTGAGGGAAGACTCTAAGTGACCTGGAAGCTCCCCCCCACCCAATTTTTAGGTTCTGGAACTGGGAGATAGATAAAAATATATATATAATCACAGACAGAAGGAGTCTAAAGCAGGCTGTTGCAGTACAAGGCTCCCAGGAAGGAGATCCCGAGATAGAGATCTGTGTGCACAAAATATACTGGACTGTTCTTGGAACTGACAATTCCAGGGGAAGAGAAGGAGGCAGGAGGGGCGCAAGAAGTTGGGCTGTAATGTACTCACAATAAGACTTTAGCCAGGTCCTGGGACTGAGTTAGGGAAAGGGGCCTGCCTTTACACTGAATATGAGATGCCTAAGGGAAG
The DNA here is from genome assembly GCF_024610735.1 of Ursus americanus. Classification (NCBI taxonomy): domain Eukaryota; kingdom Metazoa; phylum Chordata; class Mammalia; order Carnivora; family Ursidae; genus Ursus; species Ursus americanus. The sequence goes on along the minus strand of NC_142155.1, from coordinate 5,507,393 downwards.
GGGCCCTACTCTAGGAAAGGAGGCTCTCTGTGGCTGAGGGAAATTCCCAGAGAAAGCTTAGAGCTGATGGCTGTCAGCAGGCAAAGCTCCTAGCTTCCGAGAGAATAAGACCTTTAGTCCCGGAGGGAGAATCTAAGCGGTGTGGGACTGGATCCAGAAGTCACGGAGGACAGATGTCATCATCCCTGGCTATGAATGTGAGGTGGACTGACAGTTGAGATAATATTTGTTTGCTCTTCCTTCCCCCACATACATATTCCTGTAGCCCGTACTTGTCTGCCATTCCATCTGCTATTATCTTGGCAGAGGGACGAAACAGCAGAATACAGAGAACACAAGCATTGATTCTTTGCTTTGGAGTTTCAAAAGGTTTGGCCTTGGCAAAGACAAACTATGTGGAAGAAAGCGGTGTAAGAAGAGAAGGTTTCTCAACCTCTCCCAGACTAGATGAAGGTTCTGGGGGCTTTGGCAAAGAGAAAAGCAGGAAGGAAAACAGAGACCTTGGAGGATTGTGGATTCCTGGGGTGGAACTCGGGAGCTGAGAGCACAGGAATGAAGACAACACTCTCCCTTCCCTCAAGGAATTTACAGAGTAGTAGGAAAGATACATTACACAAATAAATGCAATAAATCGAATTGACTATTATGATAGATCATACAGGAAGGGAACCTAACCAGGCCTACACATCTGGGAATGACTCGCTAGAAAAGAGGTATTTAGTTGGGAACCTGCAGCATAAGGAGATACTGTCTAAATAGAGAATAGAGAGAAAAAGTGTTTCAGGGAATAGGAGGACGTGTGGAAAGTGGTGGAGGAAGAGAATGTGATATGTTTTAGAAGTCAAGAGAAGTCCAAGATGATTACTGGAATGCAGAAAGAAGAGGAACAGCAGGAAAGGTAGGCAAGCTCATTGGGACTTTGGTGCTGTAATCAGTAATGGAGGGATGGTGGTCAGAACCCTGGAGGAACCCTGGGAATGTATGAAAGCAAATGGATTGGAGAGGTATTTAGGAGGGAGCATTGACAAGACTTGGTGATTGATTGCTGTGAGAATGAGAAGGAGCTTGTGGCAAATATGAAAGGATTGCCAGAAAATACTGAGGACCCTGTTTAGGATGATGACCAAGAACTTTATAGTAGCACAGATTCTCTGGGAATATAGTGTAAATCATAGCTATGCATTCATACATACCCATGAATCGGGTTATTTCAGAAGACTTCTTTGCCTTTGGGCTTCCCACTCCTATGGAGTTATAGACCTGGAGAGAAAAACTACCACTTTGAGTTTACTTAGGGACTCCCCCCATGTGCAGTGACTTCCTAGAGGGAACGGACTTGCTAAAAGGAAGTGGAAATAGGAGGACAGACGGAAGGGAAGATTGGGGGTCCTAAGGAAGTTCACTTTTTTGGCAGCTCAAAGTTACACTTTCTGGTGAGCTTCACTTATTGATTGATTCGTTCAGACTCTTTTCTTGAGCACCTCTTCTGCAACAGGCACAGTGCGTGCAAGGCCTTGTGAAAGAGCAAAGGAGGAATAGCAATTAGAGGGCACAGCCTCCCCTGGCAGCTCTTTCAAGGCTGCCTCCGATTCACTAGCCCTAAAGGATCACCCCAACCTTAGTGTTGGATTGAAAATATGCAACTCCTCAAATTAGATTGGAACTCGTTCAACATATCTTCCTTCCACCATTTGGGAACTTCTCCAAGTGTGAATCTTCCTGCTTCTCGTGGAGATAAACACCGTATCAGCTATTTCAACTCTCGTCTGCTTAAAGTCCTCAAACAACACTCTTTTGGGGCTCCTTTTTACTTTTCTGTCCTTAGGCTGATAATGGTAATGCTATTAGCTAACATGGCCATCTCCCTTTCTGTCCTACCCATGTACGTCATCATGAACGTATCTCAAGCAAGAACACCCTTGTTGCTTCAGACCTTCAGAACCCTTGACTCACGCCTCCTCTTGCCCTTTTCAGCAAGCCTGACGTAGCCTATAGACAGTCTTTAAAGCACGTACTCATGGGTTTGGACACTGCTTGTTCTTCACTAACCTTGTCTTTCCTCAATGGCACAACCTTTAGTCCCTCTCGTTCCATTCCCCATCTTCCCTCCTTTCCTCCAGTTTCCCCCTCTTTTCCTCTACTCTTCTTACTGAGTAAATCATTAACGGAAGCAGAGATCTGTAGTAATGAGAGCTGGGCAGGAGTTGAGTTCTCTTTCCAACTCTCCATTGGAAATACTTTATAGGTCAGAGACTATTGGGATATGGATCATTCTACCAAAATAATAAAATATTGCTATTAGCTTACTGGGCCATTTGCTAGGTATATAACTTTAGGTGAGTTATCTCTAGGCTTCAGTTTCTTGTATGTATAATGAAACTAGTATGTGACTGATGAGTAGAGATGGATTTATTAGGAAGCCTATGAAACTTAGCTGGAACTGCCCAGATCCTTTTCTAAGGCCCAGTAAAGGGCCATGGTAATTTTGGATTATTTTCTTAAAGATCCATCCTTCCCCAAATCATGTAAACTTCCAGCCCTATCAAACTTAGCTCTGCCTCTACTGATAGAGTTTTGTAAGAATGAAATAAGCAATGCATGTGAAGCTCTTAGCACATGCCCTTGAAGCTATTGCTATTACCATTATTAATGGTAATACTACTACTATATTATTTATCTACAGGAAAGATTGTAAAAGGCTTAATCAAAATTAAAAATCAACCCCCAAAACTAATATAACATTGTGTTAACTATACGCAAGTGAAAAAAAAATTTTTTTAAATGTTAAAGTCAAACGTTAAAAGCTATAACAGTGAATGAAAAACACATTTTTCCAGTTTTTATAGGGCTTTGTTATAGTATATAATAATAATATTTTTTAAAAGTTTTCAAATTAATTTTTAATTTTAAGGGTAATGTATGATTATTATACAAATTGAAACAATATAGTTACATAAAAATCTTGAGTTAAAAATAAAAATCTCTTTTCTTTTTCTCCCCTCCCTGGCCATTGCTCCTCCCACCCTAGAAACATTCTCCTCTCAGTGTAACCATGGATTAAGACTTTGGTGTATATTTTCCAAATCTTAAAATGTACTTTGTATTTGAACATAAAAAATTCTATCTCACAAGCAATACAAAGGTAATTTTTTGTTTTTTGTTTTTTTAAATTTCCCCCTCTTGAAAACTAGCACAGAAGAGCAATACCGAACAGGTAACTAAAGGGAACACATACACACACAGCACACGCATATTCCTAGCAGTTTCCTCAAATTAAAATACCCAGAATTAGAGGAAACCAGGACTGTCTTCTTACAGATTTTGCCGACTCATGAAAGACCGTTATACTAAGTCTTATGAGAGAACGTTTGCTGAAGACAACGCACATATTAGCTCAGGGTCAACCCTTGCTGAAGACCAGTGCTTCGGCCTTGTTCTACGCAGGTCGGGGTGTGAAAGGGAATGAGAGCAGCCTCGGGTAAGGGTAGGCAGATGGTACCAGCTTCCTGTCTCTTTTATCTTTCTGCTTCTTCGTTGTAAATATTGTGTACCAAGTTCCTGTATTGAGGAAGAAATAAAAATTAGTGTTGCTTCTGTATGAATTTTTTTAAAAATTCAAGAGTATGCCAAGCATAGAGAGAGATATTAGCTATTAGAAAATTCCATAGAGGGGCGCCTGGGTGGCTCAGTCGGTTAAACGTCCAACTCCTGATTTCCGCTCAGGTCGTGATCTCAGGGTCGTGAGACCTAGCCCTGCATTGGCTCTGTGCTGAGCACGTGGCCTGCTTAAGATTCTCTCTCTCTCCCCCTCTGCCTGCTCCCCCCGCACTCTCTAACAACAAAACTCCTTAGAATACGTGTACAGGTACTATAAAAATGTGTACTATGAACGTTGTAAAGACTTCTTGGTAAATTTTTTAAGGTATTTTTTTGCTACCATTATAAATACTACCTTGAAATTATTTCCAGTGCTTGATATAACATTCAGCTTGCAAAACACATTCACCAAAGAAAGAGTTAAATAGATTACACATTTAAAAACCTCATAATCTAAGGGAGAGATGGAAACAATCCCCGAATATTATTTAAGACCTTTGTGTCATACTCTTCCAAAAATAATTATTTTTCAGAAAGAACATAGATGATTGTTCTTATAGTTTAATTCTTAAGGACTTTTCATAAATACTTTTTTAAATGAACACCTTTCATGAAGTTTCTTTCCAGTTTAACCTATTAAGTGCAGTTTAAAATCAAAGAACGGCTACGGTTCGTAGTAAAATCATTAACAGGATTTACACAGAATTTTGCATGCGTCTATGTAGTCATAAAATGTATTTTGTAGCTTACGATAAGAAATGTGAATAAATGAAGCTATAATTACATATTATTTTCTCTAACTTATGAATTTGATTTGTTTTATTGTTTTGCTATGACCTACATAAATAAACCAGTTCAAATATTAAATTGTAAGGGAAATATACGTCAGGTCAGTTAACAAAGAACCTAAATTTAAAAATGTATACTATAGAGAGAAACCTGTAACATTGCATACGTTTTTATAAAAGAGTTATGGCAACTTTTAATATGAAAGGAAAGCTCTCACTTGAGTCATTAAAATTCCAGACCATCTTAAGACACACACAAATTTCCATGGTAAAATCATGGTTGGCTTGTTTTCCTTTGAATATATTGTAGCACAAAGTCTATTTTTTCTTGTGCAGTTATGTGCTTACTAGATTTCTCTTCCTCCCTCTCTCTCTCTCTGACTGTCTCTCTCTCTCTCTCTTTCTCTCTCTCTCTCTCTCTCTCTCTCTCTCTCACACACACCTTTTACTAGTTATTTCTTTTTCTGCCATTTTGGTTTGTACCCACAAACCATAGCTAAAGTGGAACTTGGAAGTCCAAGTCCAACAGTACTAGAATTTGATTGTGAGCAATGAAAACAAACCCTGCCTAATTAAACAGAAAAGAAATTTGTTGGAAGAATATCGGTTAGCTCACAGAATCAAAGGGAAAGCTGACGAGCAGCCCGGGGAAGGCAGACGTAGAGCAGTTGCAGAGATCTAGGTACAAAGGACCAGTGGACAGTGTCCTCAGAAAGCTCAATGGACTGAATCTGCACTCATCCTTGTGCTCAGGACCCAGATTCGCAGAATTAGAGTTTACAAGGCCACACCTTGACTGAACATCTTCACTGAAATTATCATGAAGAAGGCAGAGAGTTGGGAAGACATAGATCTCCAGATGTAAATCGAGGTGTGGTTTCCAAAAATAGGAAAAGATTCTGGGAGTTGAGAGTAGTATATATTCTTAGGTTCTAAAATATAGCATATTGTAACAACTGTAACATTTATTTGTAGTTGCTATGTATGGCTTTGATCATTAATGGTTAAAACATTCATATGGGAGGATATTGTAGCCAGCAAGGCTTTAATTAAGAATAATAAATAAGGTGGCTTAGCCAGTTAAGCATCTGACTCTTGATTTCAGCTCAGGTCATGAACTCAGGGTCATGAGATCAAGCCCCACATCAGGCTGTGTGTTCAATGGGGCTTCTGTTGGAGATTCTCTCTCTCTCTCTCTCTCTCTGCCCCTCTCCCTGCTCACATCCTCTCTCTCTCTCTCAAATAAATAAACCTTAAAATCAGTCAATCAATCAATCAATCAACCAATCTTTTAAAAGAAAGAATAATGAATAAGAAAAACAAGGACACTTCTTATTTATATTATCTCCCTGCTCCATCCATTTGTTACTACTAAGCTTTCAATGGAATATGCAAACATTAAATGAAAATTTTCTTTGCACTTAAGTAAGTACAGGCAACATGCGAAGACATTGCATTGGGCAATGGAAAATGGCTGTGAAGTGAAAGATAGTCTAGGGATGAAAGGGGAGAAGAAGGAGGAGAATAAAGAAAAGATGTTTTATTTTTTCTGAATTTTTAAAAAAGATTTCATTTATTTATTTGAAAGTGAGAGACTGAGAGAGAGAGAGAGAGAGAGAGAGAGAGAGAAAGTGCACAGAGGGAAAGGGAGAGGGAGAAGTAGACTCCCTGCTGAGCGGGAGAGGGATGCCAGGATTCTGGGACCATGACCTGAGCCCAAAGCAGATGCTTAACTGACTGAACCACCCAGGTGCCCCAGAAAATGTGCTTTAGACAGAAGAGTAAAGAAGCAGCACACCTGTAGTGTTATCAAAATGTGAAAACAGAATAATATTAATGGTTAACGCTTCGTGCTTGCTCTTTGCTAGGCGCAATTTTAATTGTTTTCTATGTACCAATTTATCTTTGAGACAGATCCTATTATTATTCCTGTCTTACAGTTAAGAAAATGATAGAGAGTTTAAGCAAACTGCCCAGGGTAATGTAGCAAGAATGAGGCAGGTTTGGGATTTGAACTCAGACGAGTCAGGCTGCAGGGTCTGGGCATTTAACCACTACACTATACCACGTCTCTGCACATATGTAACAGCTGAACAATCATCCAGTATAAATTTAGTAGGGTTGGTCTATTTTAGACCAATTCAAAATACAGAGCCAGTTTAAAAGAATAAATTAGTACCCACAGCTATAAATATTCTTCTGAAAATTACACTATCATCTCCTTTATATAGCTGCTTCTTTTTTTTTTAACCGTGGGCTAATCCTCCCCCAGATTCAGCCTTTATGACAGAATCTTTGACCAGAAATTAATACTTGACTAGAACAGGGGAAAATCTGAGCCATTGGGTCTTCCTAGGTTAGAAAAAGAAAACTTCTTTTGAAAATTGAAAAGTGTGGTTATTTTGTTTGTGTGAATAGTAATTCTGGCTCATAATAATTCCTAGGTGAGAAATGAGGTCTTGTGAATTTGAAGAAAACCTGACAGTAAATTGATGTATTCTTGCAAAACAATCTGGTTACAATTCCCCCCTCAGATTTAAGTAGTAGCATTATTGTGAAGAGTTATAAAATTTCATATTCAATTACAGGGCTCTTTGTTTTCTTAGTCCACTCATTTTTATAGCTATGAATTTATATAAATACATTATCTGGAGATACATAGTCATGCAAATAATTTTGTTTTTGTTGTGGTTGTTGGGTTTTAATTGGTAACTGAAAGAATTTAGGGATGAAAATCATTAAAAAATAAACAGCATGACATACCCAATCTCATAAAAGAGATTCACAGCACAAACATGTTTGAGGGCTCATGTAAGAGATAACATTTTGGTCACTGTAGAATTATCTTTCACTAAATAATGAGAATCTTAAGTCTAGAGCCTGAACCTTTTCTCTCAGAATTCTCTCCAGATTCTCAAACCCATAAACATCTTTCCTTCTTCTCAACTTCCATGACACTCACTCTCTCTTCAGTGTATCGTTGGTCCTCATCATGCCCTTCCTGAAGGATAAACGACTGTTGTTTATGTGTGTATTGTTATTATCTTGCTGGGCTGTACGGTCTCCGAGGTGGAGATGGTGATTCACATTCCTCTGTACCCTCTACTACAACCTACCACGTGGTAGGCCTTCAGGAAATAGACCTTAAGGAGATATTTGATCAGCTAGATACCACATTGGGTAATTCAAGCTAAAAACTTTCATTAGAGAACATTATTTAAACAGTCTGTTGGTCAACGTTGACTCAAATGGGTGATTTCAAAGTTCCGTTTCACATTAACTGTTTACATGCAAATATATCTGATTAAATGCATCAGGGAAGTCAGATTTAAACAATTGTCTTAACTGCAAAAACAATGTTGATGTGGACACATATGGGCCATGTCTTCTATTTTATTTATTTATTTTTTTCTCAGTATCTAGTACATTCCTAGGAAAAGCCCAATAATTGCTGTGTGATGTTGAACGTGTACCATCTCTGTATGACTACAGTTTTGCAGATGTTTTATTATTATTTCCACAGATGTATTTTGATAGATTTCTGTATCTCTTCTCAACTCTCTATTTTTTTTTTTTTAAAGATTTTATTTATTTATTCGACAGAGATAGAGACAGCCAGCGAGAGAGGGAACACAAGCAGGGGGAGTGGGAGAGGAAGAAGCAGGCTCATAGCGGAGGAGCCTGATGTGGGGCTCGATCCCATAACGCCGCCGGGATCACGCCCTGAGCCAAAGGCAGACGCCCAACCGCTGTGCCACCCAGGCGCCCCTCAACTCTCTATTTTTAATAAATAATTTGAAGTCAGAAAAAAATCAGTTGTCCCCAGCTAATGTAAGGAAGCAAAACATAATATCTCTTTTCTGATAAGTAAGCCACACTTTCCATATGCCGTTAACCTCCACTTCTCTTTCTTTCGGGACCTTCTCCTGGTTTAGAGAGAGTTGTATGAATATGCCTGGCGGATCTACAAGTTAAGTTTTGCCAGTTGTACAATGTTTAACAATTTCAAATTTTCACTGGCATCTGGAATTAAATGGAAACTCCCAATAGTATTTTCATGCCTATTTCATACCACTTCTGTACTAATATTTCCCAAACTCACCTTTCCCAAGTGATGAACACACTGGCCTTGGTAGAGAGTTTTCACCCTCTGGGACTTTGCCAAGCTATGAGTACATATGGTAGACAATAACTTTGGGTGGACTTTGGGTGGTAAACAGATTTCAAATGCAAAGTTTATGTCACAATTCCCTTGGAAGTTTTGTAACATTATAAACCAGAAACTCGTACATGGAAAGGCAATTGTCTTTTTACATAAGGCAGCTCTCTGTGTAGTTCCAACTATTCCATTTGCATACAGCAAAAAATCCACGGTGAAGGCTGAGCATGTTAAAGAAGTAAGAGTTTGACCTAACAGATGCTAGGCACACAGTCAAGCAGCACCAGCTTTGGACAAAGGCAGCGATCACACTGGGCTTGTGGTTCGTTGGGGCTCAAGGCTTGGAGCCCTCTCTTCAACCCAACTAGTTCTGCTGAGAGAAGGACAATGATTAGCATTTCCAAATCAAAGACATTTTGAGTGTATGGCGGTTTGCTGGGTTTAAGTCAAAGTTACTACAAAGCTATAAATTAGGCCCCAGCCACACCATCAACGTGGCACCATGCTAGTATTTTCCAAATTTATTGACAATGAAATACTATAAAAATTTTAGTGCTCATGTGGGTTTGGATAAAGGTACACAGTACAGAAATGATTTCATATACTCCTTAAACTCAGACAATGTTTTATATGTCAATTACACCTCAATGAAAAAATTAAAATTTAAAATCCATTTGAAACAGAAATGACCTCACAAATGAATGGAATTCTGTAAGAAATGATTAAAAATAGATCTGTGGCTTTAAAAAACTATATCCAGACTCTAATAACAATAATGAGAAATTATAAAAATTAAAGTATTTCAATTGTGAGACTAAAATGAAAAGAATGATATGTAAAGTTAAGCATACATTTTATAATTTCATTAGAAAACATTTCACACAAAGCCCCCCCAACATTTTAAATTAGCAAACTGATTTCTTTCTAAATTACTAAGTACTTTTTTTTTTTTAAAGATTTTATTTATTTATTTGACAGAGATAGAGACAGCCAGCGAGAGAGGGAACACAAGCAGGGGGAGTGGGAGAGGAAGAAGCAGGCTCATAGCAGAGGAGCCTGATGTGGGGCTCGATCCCGGAACGCCGGGATCACGCCCTGAGCCAAAGGCAGGCGCTTAACCGCTGTGCCACCCAGGTGCCCCTACCAAGTACTTTTTTAATATTAGAAATAATATTCTTGATTCATACTTCAAATATATTTCAAGACTTTGTTTTTATCATGAAGTTTGAAAAAGAAAAATCATTTACACAGCTCTACTGAAGAAAGGAGAAGAGCACGATCATCATGTTTCGAGAGTTCGGCATCTTGAATTATGCTGCTTTGCATTTCCAGTCCAGATATCATTTTAGAAGCCCAGAGCCCAACAGCCAACTGCTTCTCCAGGGCTCCATCTGGATTTCTCACGGGAGCCTCAAATTCGGCTCGTCCCAGCCGAACTCCTTGTGCCTTCACCCCGCACACCTGCTCACTGTGTCTCTGGGGCAGCTTCCTCAGGGAAACGGCATCACTAGCTGCTCAAGCCAGAAAACTGGACTAGTTCTGACCTGCTCTTCATCTGCCCTAAGTCCACTCGGTCCCCAAGCCCTGTCACTTGTACTCGACGAGTAGCTCACGCATCCATCCTCCTCCCCCTGCTCCCTTGGTCTGCGTCACCATCTGGCCTCAGCTCCCCTCTCCTGCCGTATTCCCCTCCACTCCTCCCACCTGTTCTCAGGTCACACTGAATCATTCGTAGTTTTCCCAGCATGTTCTTCTGTTCCGGAGTTTCTTTGACCTCGTGAAGAATGCTGTTCCCTGGCCTGGAGCACCTTCACACACTTGCTCACTTAGCTACTGCCTACTCCTTCAAGTCTCAACATAGATAGAGTGTTTTCAGGAAGCTCTATCGGCATCCCACCCTCACTTGTATGTCTGCTAGTACAACCTGGCACATGGTGGCCCTCAATAAATATGCTCGGAGCTATCTGATCAGCTAGGTACCACACTGGATCGTTTAAACGAAAAAATGTCATTTTCCCTCTGTTCTTCCTCCATGCTCCCTTATCTCCCCCATTGTGCATTGTTTTAAAGGTCTATTGACTTATCTGTTCCTACGGGATTGTTAGCAAGGACCTCTTCATTACCTGTCAAAGACAGTGGCGCCAACTAGGTGCCGTAAATATGAACAAATTAACATATAGTCCATCGAAATCCCTGAATCTATTACCCTGCCCTGCATTCTTTCTTTTTTTCCTTTGAGATTCTATTACCAGCTGTAATATAGTCAGAAGCTTAACCAACTTTGCCACCCAGGCACCCTCCAGTGATTCTTAATTTTAAATCAAGGCTCTACCCATGGGACTAGGAGCCACCCTCTGCTGCGTATCTTTAGTGAATCTGCTGTTAGATATTCAGTGTTATTCATCATAAGTTTAAGTACGGAATACATCAGGTAGCCCTAGGCCCTGTGTCGTTCCTGAAGAATGTGCCTCCATGTTGCTTCCCCATGTAGGGAGGTTGTATTCAGACCTGGTCCTCTGCTGCCACTTGGCTCCCCTTCCACAACTTCTCAGCTAAATCTGCAGCCCTGGACTTCTGGTCTAATTACCACGTAATTGGCTTGAACTCGTCTTCCTGTCAATGTCCTTGCCTCCTGGCCCAGAGCTGAGATGTACCGACTCTTTGGTCCTAATTCTTGCATGCTTGGGGCCGCGTGCACAATCGCCATTATCATTGCCTTCAGTGAGTGCTCTCACTTTCCAGAGGGGCTTCTGATCAGCTGACCTGTCTGATCCTCATAGCAGCCAGGGAAGGGAAGGTATTCATCATTTCAAAGCCTTTTCTATGTGTAATGGGGCTGCAAATTTAATAACTATTTTTCTCATAACTGATTTACTGTTTCTCACCTACTACACGGTATGTTTTAAATTTAAGGCCACTTTAACTGAATTTATGCTGGTTTAATCAGTCTTTTTTGGGCATGCCAGTACCTTTTGGGCAAATGCTTATTATATGAGATTTTCTCTACTTCCCCTTACTCAACTCTAAGATACTATTATGACATCATGTGAGGGGGGTGCTGGTGGGGAGAATAGTGACGAGAAGGAGCTTTGGACTCAGATGGTGACCTCAGTGGACCCTCACTGGTCTCTATAGTTGAGTGCTCGATCTGGTCCCTGAAGTTGTGACTGCTGATTGCTCACAGTCCCATGTGCCCTGTGGACCATTGTAGGGGCACCCACCACTGGACTGTTTCCCTCTTTGCCTTGCCCCTGGATCTTGTTAGTCTACTGGGTTATTCTAGATCTTTGCTGTCCCCACCAGGGCACACAGGCATTTCTGAATCTTCTGCTCACGGCACACAGACCAGGAGAGCCAGGAGATCAGACTCTTCGGACCAGACAAATTCTTTCTACCAAATGTGATTGCTGGGCATTCATGCCACATCTTCTCCCAAGGTTCTACAGAGGGAGCGAAGCAAAGGCCCTCTGCCTTCAGGATTCTCCAGCATATTTAAGGTACTACCCATTTTGGAAGGGCTTCTGCCTGGGTCTTACTTTCTACCCCTGTCTCTCTTCTGTTCTGTTTGCTGCAAATCTCCCTTAGCCAAAAGAGATAACCAGACCACTCCTTCCCGTCTCCATGATCTTCCCAAGTTACAGGGTCCTCCCTCAGGTCTTATCTTGAATTCTGTCTATCCTGGGTTCTTGGTAACTTCCACAGATAAAGTCAATATGGAGCTAAAAATTTTTAGAAAATTGCACAGTCTTTTTTTGGTGTGTGTGTGTGTGTGCGTTCAACTTTTTATTTTAGTAAAATCAGAATATGCATAGTCTTTTGATAAAGACCAGATTTCAGGGTTATTTTCTTGCTGCAAACTCAAAACCCCTGCTTTGGATATTAAAAGCTGATTATTAAAACCTTCTTTATTTTTGCATTCCAACTATAATATAATCCTAATGCCTTGGGCAGAATGAGCAAAGGTCACACATTAAGAAATGCAAAGGAGAAAAACTCATTAATATATATCAAAATATTCCCATTACAGCATTGATTCAGAGAAAACATATTAACTATAGCAAAATTCCACTAATTTGGACTGGATGGTGAGGTCAGTCTGAATTAACAAAATGTTTAAGTTATTGACTATTACTAAAGAAATGTAATATTAAAGTATGTAGAAAGAAAATAAAATACTATTAAAGATAAGAAAGGTACAACTATTACTAAACATTTAGAAGGGCTGGGCTCTAGATATTTTTTGTGTGTATACATATATTACACATACATGTCAATATATAGAGATATGCATATATTTTATACATACACGTGGTGTACATATTAAGTTCTATATACATGTGAGCCAATTTATCTTTTCTTGAGAGAGAGAGAGTGAGCTTGTGCGAGTTGGGGGGTCATAGGGACAGGGAGAGAGAGAGTTTTTTTAAATTATTTTTTATTTATCTTTTTCAGAGTGAGAGAGAGTGAGCACAAGTGGGGGGAGGGGCAGAGAGAGAATCTTAAGCAGGCTGCACACTCAGCACAGAGCTGGATGTGGGGCTCGATCTCATGTCTCTGAGATCATGACCTGAGCTGAAATTGAGAATCGGTCACTTAAACAACTGAGCCACCCAGGTGCTCCAAGCCAATTTATCTTAATAACTGATTTTAAGAGAAGGAAGCAACACAGAAAGATCGACTTGCCTGATAGTTGGTAAGTTGTTTTGCTAGGTTTGCCTGGCTTTGGAATCCCAATGGATAACTTTCATAACCCTATTTTTAAAAAATGGGGGGCGCCTGAGTAGCTCAGTTGGTTAAGCTCTACCTTTGGCTCAGGTTCTGGGATCGAGTCCTACATCATCCTTCCTGCTCAGCAGGGAGACTGCTTCTCCCTCTCCCACTCCCCTTGCTTCTCCTCTCTCTCTCAAATAAATAAATAAAATCTTAAAAAAAACGAATTCTATGAAGATAACTTCAACCAATATATGAAAAAATGTAATTAAATATTTTGTATAGAAATGACAATCCTTGAAAATGTTTTATTCTTCTAATATTTTATGGTGACACATGGTAGCTGCACTTGTGGTGAGCACAGCATAATGTATAGAGAAGTCGAATCGTTATGTTGTACACCTGAAACGAATGTGACGTGTGTCAACTATACTCAAATCAAGAATTTTTTTTGGATGTTTTATTTTTCTAGTAGTAGATCAAATTTTTTTGATTGTTTATTTTTTTAAAAAACACTTCGTAAATTTTACAATGAAATTTTTAGTGACTAGTTTACCTAACCATTCAGAAAGTCCTCACTAAAGGGATTCATCTTAATGAATTTTTAATATATGATTTCCACAGAACTAAACATAATCTTTCCTTAAGACATTGGCATTTCATTCGCTTTCTCTAGCTACCATATAAGAGATAAAAATATTTAGTCAATTCACTAAAAAAAAAAATCACGGACACTTAACATCTCTTAAAACCAAATAGCTACTTGAACTGACTGAATTGGCAAAATAGAGAAAAATTCAAAATTTCAGACTCTAGATTTAATTAGGAAGATATAAAAAACAAAATATATGTATAAATTACTTGCTTGAAATAGAGGACTTACTGTTCAATATAGACAGAAATCTTAGACTGAAAATGACTTGAAAATTAAAACTATAAAAAATCAAAATTTTACGACAAACTATAACAAAAATAATTTAAATTTTTAAAATTTATTTATTTCTTTTAATTTTTGAGATAGACAAAATGACAGTAAAAGAATGATTTAAAAATATTTTCTTAAACTTAGTGCCCAGATCTTGCTTTCTAATACCATTCTCTAATGGAAGAAACCAGGGTTCCTTGGAGAAATGGCTGATTCTAGGACGAGGGCAGGGAACATGCATGATGAACCTGGGGTATCTTATATGCCAGAAAGTACGGGAGTATTTACAAAACAACACACACACACTCGCAATGATGGGGTATGACAAAGGGACACAGGAGCCAAGGGAAAGAGCTCCTAATGGCCAAACCTGGAACAATTTGAGCAACAAAATAAAGCACTATAGGATTGTATCCAAAATATAAAATAAATATGCATGAATCATACCAATATAAATGATTGAATAAATAAATAATAAATAAAGGAGTAGAGAAAAATCTCCCATGCAGAAGCATTCAAAATAATTTATGTACTATACCACCTACAGGAGATGCAACATAATTCCCTATTTCATGAACATGGGTTTCAGATAGAGCTGTCCTTCCAAAGGGAGTTCTGTGGAAAGAGGAGAAAAAGAGTTGCTCTATATTGAAGAAGCCTGACAAATACTACCTCAGCCAGGTGATCGAGGTTAACATCAGTAGCGATAAATCATCGGTATAGTATGTACCTTTGATATGATCGGATGAAAATGACACTTTACCTGTGTTGTCTTCCCCTCCAAAGTCCTTAATCCTAGATCAATCTTGAGAAAGACATCAAACAAATCCCAAGTGGGGGACATTCTACAAAATAATGCACCAATACGCCTCGAAACTGTAAAGGTCATCAAAAACAAGGAAACTCTGAGAAATTGTCATAGCCAAGAGGAGTCTAAGGAGATATGACAACTAAATGCAATATAGTACCTTGGAGGAGATTGTGGAACAGGAAACGAACGTCAGGTAAGAACTAAGAACACCTAAGTAAAGTATGGATATTAGTTAATAATGGCATATCCATATTTGTTTATTAATTATAATAAATGAATCATCTTCATGTAAGATATTAATAATGGGGGGGTAGGTGAAACAGGTGACGGGGATTAAAGAATGCACTTACCATGATGATAACTGAGTACTGTGTAGAATTGTTGAATCACTATATTGTTTACCTGAAACTAATATAACAGTGTATGCTAACTATACTGGAATTTTAAAATAATTTAAATTTAAATTTAAAAATAAATAAAGATATTAATAATAGGGGAAACCGGGTGTGAACTCTCTGTACAATCTTCACATTTTTCTGTAAATCAAACTATTCTTTAAAAAAGTTTATTTAAAAAAAAAAAGCTACACGTGGGTATTACATTGAACAGCACAGTTCTATACTAATATTCAGGAAACACATAAGACTGAAAAGCGTATTAAATTATACGACAGGAGGCACTCAGTAAAATCTAGGCTGTAGAAAAGACCAAAATAATATGGGATACGGGAGAAGTGGGTGGGGGTACAGATGAAGCAATATTGGCCATGAATTTGTAATTGTGAAGTTATGTTAGGTATATGGGAATTCTTTATTTTACCCTTTATGCTTATACACATGTTTAACATTTTCCATAATAAAAAGTTAAACGAAATAAAAACTACAAAGGGAAAATAACTGTCTAATAAGCCTTCCTGTATAGTACTCTATTTCTAAATAGTAAAGTGTTTTCCACCTACATATCACCAATACTCAAAATAGCAGTTTCAAGATAGAAAGTGACATTTAAGCTGTGTCTACAGGAAGCCAAAAACCTACTGGTTGATTTGATTAATTCAGACAAAGAGCTAGTCAGTTTAGAAGAGGGGGAAAAAATCAAACTGTTCGTTTCATTGAATAACGCCTTGTATAGTGCTATGTACATAATAAGTGATTAATATTTGCTGGTCAATAAATCAGTGAATTAAACATTTGTTCTGACACTTCAGTGAAGACACAATGAGGCTGTGAAAAGCAATTGCAAGAGAACTCAGAAAACGAAGGTAAAAGGCTAGCTCTGGGCAAAACAGTGGAGAAGGCAACATCTGTTTTCCAAATATTCACATGCAAAGAACATCATTGCAAACACACACGGCCTAAATTCATGAAAAGAACAAGAACCCGCTCTTCAAACTATCGGTAGATTAAGTTGACAAAATTCAACCCAAAGTTGTTACAATAGATATTTGTGCTGCTAAATTGGCATTTCAATGATTTATATACGATACATATTTATGTAAGTCATATTGTAGTATATCGTGTTACCTCATTTTGTGAATCAGACAAAAATAGGTAACATTATCCCTGTTTTTCAGGTAGAGGATAGGCTCTGGGAGGCCTCCTAGCATTGTCAGTGCCAGAAGCAGAGGAATGGGGACTGGAACCCAGGGGTCCTGGCACCAAGTCCGGTGCTCTTTATAACACTTAGCTGTCTCTCAAGGGGAATACATAATATACTCTTGTTGCTTCTACTTGGATTATGTTGGAAAGAAAGTTGGCACGAATAAATCTCTCTAGTTTAGGAACACAAATATCCTTTTCTTTTGCCAATCTCTAGTATTTAAATAGTGTCAGTAAACTGGTGCTTCTTTTTAATGACTGTATATTATGAGTAGTCAGTATTCTGGGCAACGTAATGCTCCATTAATATTACATTCTGTTCGTTCAGTGATGCACAGCTGAAATCCAGAAATCGAGCTCTGTGAGGATGGTAAACATTCTTCTCAATATTAAATCTTTGATGTTGAAAAGAATATGTATTAAAGCATATTAAAATATTATGCAACAACTTTATAATAGCAATTAACACAAAGCTCATCATTCTGCTCCATTATTTGGCAAATGGCTTTATTCTTTCACAGTATCTTCCTCTAGGAGGACTTCTATTCCTCCTCAGTAGATTTCGTCCATCTATTTATCACGGCTTCACTACTGCTTGATTTCATTTTCCTGCCTATTTTATGTGCAAAGAAAACCATTCATAATAGCTTGTGTGTGACTGTTTCTCACCTCCAGTCAATGACCATTTCCATTCAAACTATTTTAAACAATGTCTTGGAATCAGTCCATCCCTTGTTTTCGCGTATATTCTATATCTTTTTCCAACTTTCCCAAATGACTCACTTTTTGCCTTTGTTTTTAATTAGAGGTTCCTCTTACGGTTTCTTCCTGAGTATCCCCTTTGGAGCTAGACAGATATTGTTTTGCAGAGCAGAAGGTCCAGCTGAGAACAAAAATACAGACACATATTTGTTGCAACAATGTGTAAGTGGGTTTAATCAGAATGCAGTTTAACGGTTCGAATATGTCCATATTTCAAGGACCACAGAAGAACTTAACGTTATATGCTCTCTGTTTCAGCAATAGGAACAAACCAAGCTGTCAAACACTGAGCCAGTAGAAGATGAATGTACTTCCAAAATCATTTCCCTGATCCACCGCAAACAGCTTGATCACACCGGAGAACGTGACCCGTGGAACTGTCCACATGTATTTCCCTGCTTTACCTCATGCAGAATAATCAAACTGAAAGTTTTCGAAATGTTACTTCAGAAACACACCGAAAAACTGGAAGAGAAGAACTAGGATTTCTGGGTTGGAGATAATTCCTTTGGGCCACGCAGAGGGGCAGTGTATGTACGTGGGAGAGCCTAGAACTCCAGTGAGGGTCAAAGACCGGGACTTGGTGCTGAGCGGCAGGAAACTGGTCTTCCTAGAGCTTTCACACCGGGGACTTAGGATGCCATCTGCTTGTGTCATCAGGCGGCTCACTTCCCTGCTTGGCCAGGTGTATTAGTTTTTTATTGTTGCAGTAACAAATTGCCACAAACTTAGCGGATTAAGGCAACACGGATTTATTATCTTACAGTTCTGTAGGTCGGAAGTCCAGTGAGGGTCTTACCAGATTAACATCAATGGGTCAGCAGGGCTGTGTCTGCTTTTGGAGGCTAGCGTAGCAGGTGGAGTCTTTCTCACAATTATCGCTGACTCTTTTGGCACCACATCTCTTTCTCTGACCACCGCTGGAGAAGCGTCCCCGCTTTTAAGGATCTGTGTGATTAGATGGGTCTCATCTAGATATTCCAGGGTAATTGCCCCATCTCGAGGTCTGTAACCTTAATCATATCTGCAAAGTACTATTGTCATATAATGTAACATGCTCACAGGTTTTGGGGAACAGGGAGTAGATTTCTTGGGAGGCCATTATCGTGCCTACCACACCAGGTGAAGAGTAGAATGATGAAAGACTTTCCGGCGTCCACCTTTCAGCTTCTCCTTACCTTAACCTACTGACTGGATCTGGGCCTACCACTGTACACCCAACATATTCTAACCCTACACTCTTCTTATCACTTAGTTTTAGCCCACCAGGTTTGAAAACCATACCATCTGTAATTTCCCCCATTATTCGCAACAATACCTAGGATGTGGAAGATTTATAAGAAACAAATTGCTCATAAATAAATTTATAAGAAATAAATTAGAAGAAATAAATAAAAATTTATAAGAAATAAGTTGCTTAACTGAAAAAAAATATGTGTTAATTAATTCTCAGTAACAATCTTGCCTCTACACATCAGCTATCTCCTGGGGGGGGCAAAATTTTTTAATAAAATTAACACACTCATTAAAATAGTACAATGAGATGGTCATAATATATTTAACAATGGCAGCCAATTGGGATTCTTTGAATAAATAAAACTGAATAGATGGGTTTCTTCAGAGGAGGACATTCAGAGAATTCCCACCTTCCTTTTAGTCTATGCCCTAGGTAGCCTCAGGAGGACAGAAGATTATTGTATTGTGTTCTTAGGTCCAAATGAATAAACGTTATTTGTCTATTAAAAATTATGGTATTTTATTTTTAAAGAACTGTGCTAGGGGAGCCTGGCTGACTCAGTCGAACATCTGACTCTTGATCCCCAAGACCCATGTTGGGTGTAGAGATTACTAAAAAATAAATTAATAAAAATGTAAAAAAAGGTTAAAAAAGAATTCCAGCTTAAAAAAAAACTGTGCTAATACAAGTTTTGGAGGATATTTATCTTTGCTACAATTTTATTGGTGAATGAAATTAAGTTTTTTTTAATATTATATAAACTGAAGACAAAATTGAATTTACCTTGGGGTGCCTGGGTAGCTCAGTGGCCAAGGGTTGGACTTTTGATTTTGTCTCATGTTATGATCTCAGGGTCGTGAGACTGAGCCCTGTGTGGGGTTCCATGCTGTGCATGGAGCCTGCTTAAGATTCTCTCCCTCTCCTCTCTTTCTGCCCCTCCCGCCACCTAGCCTCTGCTTGCACTCTCTCTCTCTCTAAAAAAAAAAAAAAAAAAAAAAAAAAAAAAAAAAATTAAAAATATTGAACTTACCTTGAAGATAATTAAGCTTAAACTTCAAGTCCCTTAATTTTGTAGTAGTATTTGATCATATTTTTCTAAAGAAGGTCACAAAAATTGCATAGGTTTAAGACCCCATAAAACTTGGGGCCACCACTGACTGGAGGAGTTTCCTGTTTGAATTGCATAAATGTTTAATAGTCATAATATTTCTTTACAATAAATATATTTGGTCATGTTATTTTGCTGTTCTCTACATCTTATGTGTGACAAACTATTTTATTTGTTCACAATTTTTTATTCCTCTCCACTTTTGCCATATTTCCTTTTAATGCAACATATTTCCTCACTGTACTGACTTTGGACTTGCTTGGCCAATGGATGTGAGCAGATGAGAAGTATGCTGTGTCCCAGCAGAAAATTGTAATATCCTTGTGTAATTTGGCTCTGTCCCTCAGCTTCTGCTCTCTACTATGAGTATTACCTGAAACCCAGAATGAGAAGATATGTAGAACCCAGCCAAGCTCAGCATAAGCCCTGTAGACCTATAGCTTTCATGTAATGTGAGTGAGAAATAAGTATTTGTAGTTCCATTGAGATTT
Organism: Ursus americanus; assembly: GCF_024610735.1. Classification (NCBI taxonomy): domain Eukaryota; kingdom Metazoa; phylum Chordata; class Mammalia; order Carnivora; family Ursidae; genus Ursus; species Ursus americanus. The sequence goes on along the minus strand of NC_142155.1, from coordinate 5,487,207 downwards.
GGGCATTGTTTGTTATTGTAGCAAAAGTGATTATCATTCTATTTACTTTTCTATTTCACAGTAAGGTATCTATCTATCTAGCTAGCTAGCTATCATCTATCTATCTACATCTATCTAATCACGCTAGTATTTTCCGGGATTTGCAGTATATATATTATACTCTTTGGTTGCCTTTAACAAACATACTTATTGATGGTTGCCAAGGACTAAGTCATTAAACTCATGCCTTCTCCTCCCCAGAGACAATCCTTTTTGTGTGTTCTTCTTTTTTTTTTTAATTATTATTCCTTTTCTTCTTCTTCTTCTTTCTTCTTTCTTTAAGTGAATTGGCGGGTACACAAGGAAGGAAGCTTGTATCGTTGGGGACTTCAGATCCCAAAACTGTGTTCCATGCTTACCATTTTCTGAAAATGCAAAATCCATCCCTTTCTGTTTTCTTGAAGTTAATTCATAAAATATGTGGGTTTTTCTAATTATTTTTAATTATGCCCCTACAGAATTCGTGCAAATTTCCCCCACTTGTTTATCTGAAAACCCATTATGTGAAGTGAGGCTATGTCCCCTGATGGGTACCATTTACATTTTAAAGCATCTAAGGAGTTTCTTCTGTGGATGCTCTCCAGTGTAGCCAAATTAATGTCATTTCAATCTTTTGCATTTCCATTAAATTTCCCCAATCAGTAATAACAGATGTTATTTGTGTGTGAGTTCATTAAATACATTATTTCCTTAAACATACAAAATTATCAGGAAATCTATCCCTTCCCTACAAGGTGCTATGATTCTAAACTATCAACTTTTTTGATTATGTAAAATGTATCACAGTTGAGATATCTTAATATATACCTGTTGAAAACTCATTCTTGGTAGAAGGATAAACTGTCTTTGAAAAGCAGCATGATATTCTCATTATTTTACAATTGCTCTGATGGGCCTGACTGAATGTGCACTCCTTGGCTCTGTTTCAAACCACTCCTAAATCTGAATTGTAAAAAAAAAAAAATCTTTATTTAAAAAAATTTTTTAAAGAAATAACCACTTGCAGTTATGTAAAATCTTAAAACTATTTAAAATATCCTAAATTTAAGCAAAGGTAACAAAAAATTAATATTCAATAAATTAAGTTAAAAAATAACCCAGGATGTAGTGAATGCTAGAATATCTTTATGCCTTTTTGTATGTGTGTGTGAGTTCACATGTATTTTTAGTCTAAAATAAAATGTCCAAGAGGGATTTCAAGGGAGATTATACCATAAATTATAGTAGGTACGCAACAAATGTTGAGAGAATAGATTGGACTGAGTTAGAGAAACGTATTTTTTTTTTTCAGGTGCTAAGAAAATGGAAAAAGGCGCTTTTGGAACATTGCATGAATATCTAAATTTAGGTTACATTGATACCTATTCGGAATTGATTGTGAAAAGAACACCTGTAATAGCTTGACTGTATTTTTTCTTCTATTAGACTGAATGTTCTTTTAGCAAAAAGAACTTTTATTTCTTTTAGGTCAAGACTAGTGGAGTGTACAAGGCCATCTGTGAACAGTGTTGTCTGAGGTTGACTTTTCCATTACTGAGGACAGTGCCATGTAACTGACCAAGCATGGGGCAGAGCCTATCAGCACTGGATCCAGGCATCATGGAGCCTCGGGGTGAATCTTAGCTCATGAAGTGCCAGGATGCTTTGGTCAAACATTTACTCTTTCTAAATTTCAATGTCTTCACTTGTAAACAAGAAATAGGATGCCCATCATACAATTGCTTTAAAACGTAGGATTCTGGAAGGAAAGTGCAGTGGGCTGGATGGTGGTTCCCCCAATAAAGATATTCATGTCCTAATCCCTGGTTTGTGTGAATGTTAACTTATTTGAAAAAGGGTCTTGGATATTTAACTAAGTTAAGGATCTTGGGGCGCCTGGGTGGCTCAGTCATTAAGCGTCTGCCTTCGGCTCAGGGCGTGATCCCAGTGTTCTGGGATCGAGCCCCACATCAGGCTCCTCCGTCGGAAGCCTGCTTCTTCCTCTCCCACTGCCCCTGCTTGTGTTCCCTCTCTTGCTGGCTGTCTCTATCTCTGTCGAATAAATAAATAAAATCTTTAAAAAAAAAAAGTTAAGGATCTTGACATGAGAAATCATCTTAGCTTGGTCACCTGGGCCCTAAATCCAATGTCAAATGTCCTTTTAAGAGTGAGATAGCAAGACATAAGATAGACAAAAGAGAAGGTTGTTGCAGGTGGAGATTGGTGGGAAGTCACCATAAGTCAAGGAATATCTACAGGTATCAAAAGCTGGAAGAGGCAGGGAATGAATTATTCCCTAGAGCCTTTGAGGGAATGCAACCCCTCTAAATGCTGGCACCTTGATTTCAGACGTCTGGCCTCAAGAAGTGTGAGAGAATAAATTTCTGCTTTAAGCCACTCAGTTTGTGGTAATTTGTTGCAGTAGCCATAAGAAACTAGTACATAAAGTTTGTGGTGTATAATAGCTTTTAAATAAATATAAATTTTGTCCTTTTATTCTCAAGTCTTCATCATTGGAGAGTACATTTTAAAAAGGTACCCAACATTCAGTGGTCCATATTTAGGGACTTTGAAGTTATTCATTCGCTGAATTCACTGAATGTGAGTTTCCACGTTTCTATGGTCCTTAATATAGAGTAACCGTTGGAGCCTAAGATGTATCAACAGAAAAGTAGACTAGTGGGTCAGTGGGAGAGGTACTGACATTGGGGGCCGGAAAATTGCTTTAGGAAATAGTCTCAAGCCAGCCAATGTCTCTAACGTTTCCCTCCCCTGCCCACTAAATCACTGTGACAGTCCTAAATTTCCCACCTTTCCAATTGCCCCCCGCCCCGTGATACCAGCCTCATTTAGACCACAGGTCTGTACTAGGTCTGCACTGTGCAACGTAGATTAGGCCTTTCAGACTTGCTCTATATCTCCTCAGAAAAATGACTCTCAGCCTTGCTCTCTGTCCCCAGAAACTTTGTCTAAAACTGGCCCCATAGTTGCTTCCTACTTCAGATATTCTCAAACAGGCTATGCTACCCCGGCCCCCCAGAACTCACTCTTCAGTACTGGCTGCGCAGCGTCCCAACAAGGAGGGGAAGGACTTGGGAAGGAACAAAAGAGCTCAATGTGATAAAAAATATAATTCATATATTTGTGTATTTGAAGCTATGTGTATATATGATGCATTTCATGCCATCTAAAAATGTAAGATATAATGTAAATTTTCAAAAGATAGATATAATGTATCACAAATGTTGTATATTAAATTAATTTTTTTAAAGTTATGCTTGCCCGAATTAGAAAAATGCGTCAAAAGTCTTAATATTCACAAGCTTTAACTCAGTAGTGTCACTTCTAGAAATCTATCATAAAAGAAAAAAAGTGTTAAGTGTGACCAAAGAACTATACATAAAGATATACTTTGGAACATTGCTCCTTATAATACAAATTTAAAACAACCTAAATGTCCAACAATAGAACAATGAAGAGTGGTCATATAAATTATGGCATACTTAGATGATAGACTCATGGAACAATTAAAAATCATTTTTACAAATATTTTTTAATGATGTGGAAAACACTTTTGATAGTAAAAGGTGGTATATAAAATTTATTTTGGTCAGAAGAACTGAATAGATACTTTTCCAAATAAAGAAATCGGACATGTTTCCAATAGGACAACTTCTATACAAATGACCAATAAGCATATGAAAAGGTACTGATCGTCACTAATCATCAGGAAAATGCAAATCAAAACCACAATGAGATGTCACCTCACACCTGTTGGAAAGGCTATTATCAAAAGACAAGAGATAATAAGTTCAGGTGAGGATCTAGAGAAAAGGGAACTTTGTGCACAGTTGGTGAGAATGCAAATTGGTGTAGCTACTATGGAAAACAGTATTAAGGTTCCTCAAAAAGTTATAAATAGAACTACCATATGATTCAACAATTCAACTTCTGGGTATATGACTGAAGGAAATGAAATCATTATCTTGAAAAGCTATCTGCATCCACATGTTCATGGCAGCATTATTTACAATAGCCAAGGCATGGAAATAACCTAAGTGTTCACTGATGGTTGAATGGATAAAGAAAATGTGGTGTAAATCCACAATTAAATATTATTCAGCCATAAAAAGAAGGGAATCCTGCCATTTGCAACAACACGGGTGGACTTTGAGGGCATTACGCTAAGTGAAATAAGTTAGACACATAAAGGCAAATACTATATGATCTCACTTGTATGTAAAATCTCAGAAAACTAAACTCAGATACAGAGAATAGATTGGCGCTTGCTAGAGGTGGGGCCGTGGGGGAAATGGGAAAGGGGGGTCAAAAGGTACAAACCTCTAGTTATAAGATGTGATGACTTATAAGTGTGATGACTATAGTTAATACAATATTGCATATTTGAAAGTCACTAAGAGAGTAAATCTTAAAAGTTCTCTCACAAGAAAAACGATTGGAACTATGTGAGATGATGGCTGCCAACTAAACTCATTGTGGGAATCATTTTGCAAAATATACATATATCAAATCATTATGTTGTATACCTAAAATGAATACATTGTTACATGTCAATTATATCTCAGTAACACAGGAAACACATTTGTTCTATTTAAAAAATTGTTTATTGCATCCAAATCAGAAAAGAATAAGATTATCTCTGCACACGATTTAATCTTAGATGTAGAAAACCCTGAAGATTCTACAAAAAACTGCTAAAAATAAACAAATTCAATAAAGTTTCAGGACACAAAATCAACACACAAAAATCAGTTGCATTTCTATACACTAATAATGAAAAATCTGAAAGGGAATTTAAATAACAATTCCATTCATAATAGCATCAAAAAGAATAAATTGCTTAGGAATAGGCCTACTGAAGGAGGTGAAAAAAAGACTTTTACACTGAAAACTACAATATACTGCTGAAAGAAATGTTAAAAAGAGAAAAAAAAATGGAAAGATATCCTGTGTTCATGGATTGGAAGACTTAATATTATTAAGATGTCAATACCGTCCAAAGCAATTTGTAGATTCAATGCAGTTTCTATCAAAATCCCAATGGCATTTTTTTCAGAAATAGAAAAAAATCATTCTAAAATGTATGTGGAGTTTCAAAGGTCTCCAAATAGCCAAAACAATCTTGAAAAAGAAAATCATAGGTGGAGGCCTCATACTTCGTGATTTCAAAACATATCACAAAACTATAGAAATCAAAATGGAGTAGTACTGTCATAAAGACAGACATTTACAGACAAGAAAAATAGAATAAAAAGCCCAGAAGTAAAACCATGTGTATATGGTCAAATAAATGATCTTTGACAAGGATCCCAAGACCGTTCAATGGGAAAATGACAGTCTCTTCAACAAATGCTGCTGGGAAAACCGGATATCCACATTCAAAAGTATGAAGTTAAACCTTTATCTTATTCCATATACAAAAATTAATGCAAAATAGATAAAAGGCTTACACATAATGCCCCAAACTATACAACTCCTAGAAAAAAACAGGGGAAACTTTGTGACATTGGATTTGGCAATGATTTCTTGGATAGGACATGAAAAGCGGAGGCAACAAAAGCAAAAATAGACAAATGGGACTGCATTAAACTTAAAAACTTCTGGGGCGCCTGGGTGGCACAGCGGTTAAGCGTCTGCCTTCGGCTCAGGGCGTGATCCCGGCGATCTGGGATCGAGCCCCACATCAGGCTCTTCTGCTATGAGCCTGCTTCTTCCTCTCCCACTCCCCCTGCTTGTGTTCCCTCTCTCGCTGGCTGTCTCTATCTCTGTCGAATAAATAAATAAAATCTTTAAAAAAAAAAAAAAAAAAAAAAAAAACTTCTGTGCATCAAAGGGCACATCACCAGAGTGAAAAGGCAACCTATGCAATGGGAGAAATGATTTACAAATCATATATCTGATAAAGGGTTAATATCCAGAATATACAAAGAACTACACCTCAACAACAATAAAACAACCTGATCAAAAAATGGGCAATGGACTTGACTAGTCATTTTTCTAAAAATGATATACAAATGACCAACAGCATATGAGAAGGTGTTCAACATCACTAATCATGAAAGAAATGCAAATCAAAACCACGAGGAGGTCACACCTCACGCCCATTAGGATGGCTACCATCAAAAAGACAAAATAACAAGTGTTGGGGAGCCAGTGGGAATCTGGACTCTCTTGTGCACTGCTGGTGAGATTGTATAATGGGGTGATCATGTGGAACACAGCATGGTGGTTCCTCGAAATTAAAAACAGAACTACCCTATGATCCAGCAATTCTACTTCTGGCTCTATATCCAAAAGAACTGAAAGGGACATCTCAAAGAGATATCTGTACATCCATGTTTACAGCAACTTTATTCCCAATAGCCAAGAAGCGGAAGCAACCCCAGTGCCTATTAATGGATGAATGGACAAAACAAATGTAACATATACATACAGTGGAATATTATTCAGCTTTACAAAGGAAGTACATTCTGCAATATGCTACAATATGGCTGAACTTTGAGGTCATGACACTGAGTGAAATAAACCAGTGACAAAAAGAAAATATTGCATGCTTCCACTTATATGAGATATCTAAGTATCTAAAGCGGTCAAGTTCATAGAAACAGAAGGTGGAATGGTGATTACCGGGGCCTAGAGGGAGGGAGAAATGGGAGTTGCTATTCAATGGGTATAGAGTTTAAGTTTTGCAAGATTATAATGTGAATATATAATGTGAATACACTACTGAACTGTACACTTCAGAATGATTATGATGGAAAAATACTTCTTTTGGAAAGCTTTCAGCATTGTTTGCAATACATATAATAAAAGAGCAGATGTAGAAATAAGAGAACATGGAAAGTAGGACATGAATCCACTTTCTGTTTCTACTGATTTGCATTGATGAACTTTTCATTTAAATGGAATCATATAATAAATGGTCTCTTGTGACTGGTTTCTTTCACGAAGCATTTTTTTGAGGTTCATCCATGTATCAGTATTTCATTTTTTTATTGCTGAATAATATTCCATTGTATGGCTATACTATATTTTACTAATCCACTCATCCGTTAGTGGGCATTGGGTTGTTTCCACTTTTTGGCTAGATTCTTAAACTGCTAATAATTTTTCCTACATGGAGCCCATTTCTTTAAGGTTGCTCTTTATGAAAGTCTCATTGGGTTTATATTAATCAAAGACATTAAATGACTGCTATTCAGCATGACAAGATAGCATGAGATGTTCAACTATCAATTGTCCTCTGAGATGATCAATTATTACACTAAGCTGATATAGTCTCAGTCGAAAAAATAGAAACTTGACATTTAGTTCACACAGCTTTAAGTTAAGTGTCCCATTCCTGTAAGGTTTTCTGATATAATGAAAATAATGCACAGATCCCCATCATTACCTCTGAGGCCATTGAGGGGCCTAGAGATAGGACCTGAGGTTAGGAGTTGCTGTTTCAAATTACAGAAGAGTATAACAAGACTTAGCTTTATTGTTTTCAATTACATAAAGTAACAAGGACTAATTTCCAAAGCATTGACATAAAATATCCCCAGGGAATTTGGTTTAACGAACAGCTAAAAGTGATCTACGATGAATGCATTTGCTATTGTATATAAATGGTGCTTTTAAGGAGCATTAGGGTTTTCTTCTGAGGGGGTGTGGAATCTAGTTTTGCCTATTCATATGTTTTTGGTGCACACAAAGGGACCCTCACCAGGTCGTCCTGAGCTGTGATCACCAATGGTCCCCAGAAAAGTGAGCACAAGTCCTCTCTCCTTACTGTCCTCCCATGCTGCTTGCTTCCATCCCAGGAGGAGATCTCATCCCAGGGATCTGATTTCAGCACGTGGAAGAGGCTACTTTTTCCAGGGGTGACACTCTCAAAGGACTTCAAAGGTCTAGCGATTTCAGGTAGAGCCCTTTTCTTCTGATTCCATTTTAGCTTCTTCTTCTTTTTTTTTTTTTCTTTTCCAACACTGTGTACAGCTTTGCTGCTCTGGTCTGAGAAGCAGAAGCAAGGCAAAGGGAATGGAAATACTTGAATGAACTTTCGAAAGGAGAGTATGAAGTTGATGAGAAGGTAGGTAAAATGCCATGAAATTGAGGCTATCCAGAGAGTAATGCCCTTTTGGATTCTCCCCTACAAATACAGTCGTTCAGGAGGAGCTCAAGCTCCTTCTATCTTGTGACCCCACCATCATCGACACATGGACCAGTCATCACAGAAGGGGTGGCCAGACCTGCAATAATGTACATCATTACTTCCCAACTTCCATTGGCCAGAACTTACATGCCCCAGCCTAACTATAAAGGGGCCCAAGAGGAGGTTAAAATGGGCTTGGTAAACACCTGCAATGTGTCAGCCGCACCAGCTCTGGGCTGGGGGATACACGCTGTTTTCTGTTGTTCTCTGGAGGTCTAGTTCCATTGTCTCTGGAAGAGGTTCCTTGTCACGTTGTAGTGGTGACTTCTGAGATTTTGGTTTGAATTTAGTGATGGATGGGGATTCGTCTGGTTCTACGGGCTGAAACACCATTTCAATAGCATCTAATAGTACCTAGATCAAAAGTCAGACATTCTGAAAAAGCACAGTTCCAGAGTTTTGCTGAATCCTCTGATTAAGTGGATTTGGTTTAGCATGATTAAGGTAGAAGCCAACAGTCCACTCACTATAGCGTTGGCTTTTTCCTGATTAGCCTTGTCGGAATTTTTTTTATCACTGAAAAAGTTTCACTTTGGTGAGCAGTGTTGCTGGAACTTTCATTTAGCCTATGTGCACAAAGGACCACAACGTGACTGTAAGGAGACGGTAGAGGCCCTGTGGTTAGGAGCACAGGCTCTGGAGCAGACTGCCTTGGTGTCACCTGAGGCCATCGGCTTAATTCTCCGTTCCTCAGTTTCCTTATTTATTCAAAGGGGCACGAGGATGGTGATACAGTCCCCACCTGGACTAATACTGCGGATTACCTTGTTTATGTTCTGCCTCTGTCCTTGGGTCCTTTCTCTCTTTCAGAGGTTGAAAAGCTAAAATTCTGCATTTCTCAAACTCCTTCGCAGCTAGGGGTTTGGCTGTGATTTAGGTCCCATCCATTTAGATGGATTTATTCGAAATTTGGAAAGCAGACACTAGGAGGCCATCCTCTCCTCCCACTTGGCCATTTTACTGCTGGCATGAAAAATCCCGGAGGCGTGAGGCTCCCTCGGCAGCAGTGCTCCAATATTCTTCTTCCAGCTGCCTGGGTGTCAAAAGCTGTGGCAGCGGTAGCAGCTTTTTGAATTTGGATTCCTGTTCTGGGACACGGTTTGTAAATGTCCTGGCTTCGGTGACTGTGACGGTAAGTGCTCTCCTAGTTAGGCCAGTTCTGTATTTCTCTGGAAATTACTTCCGGCGGTCCTGTCTAGAGCCTAGTCCTCCCGCCCACCTAACAATTTTCTAAACACCTAACTCCCTGTATTAAACCCCACCTTGCTTGAAATACTTAGAGTGGTTCCTCTTTTTTTTTTTTTTTGGAGTGAATCCTGATGGAATCAATATCTCATAGGGTTATCGTAAGAATGAAATAATAGGTGTAAAGCACTAAAGCCCTGTATACATCAGTACTAGATACCTGTGAGTTTTATTAATAGGCAGAGTAATGACCAAGAACGTGAAATGAACTCTTACAGGATTCCCAAAGTGTTCCATGTTTAGGGATGAATCTGGCTCTAGCAACATGTCACCAGCAGCAAATAAAGTGGAGTTTAGTCAGACACAGTTAATTTGCCCACATTCCTTTCACATGCTAATTCAGGAAAAGCTATTTGGCCCTCTGCTGACCCCATCACACTGATAATTGCCATTTCACCTGGTCCCGAAAGGGCATAACCCCAAGTTACTCTCTAGCTCTTGGACTCCGTGAGGATGTCGTGGAGGAAGAGACAAATGCATCAGGAGCAGGGGTATTTTATTAAAACTCTCTCCTTTTAAATCAATCTATTTAGTTACAGAAGCCAGCTAAAGATAAATAACTGGCTATTCTAAAACAAAGGCTAATATAAAAGAAGAAAATGTGCAACAAAGGGAAATTACACTTGGTCACTCTGAAGCTTCCTTTAAGATTTAAAAGCCTAATTTCGCACTCATTATTTCAACCTGAAATTCATTCAGTCTGCCTTTCTTATAAATTACCTTTTTAATACATACTTTGCATCAAGCCACAAGAATTAGCTTCTTTTGCTGTTCCTTCTACTGAGCCCCTATTTTGAATCTGAAGTAGCCATTAACCTGCCGTGTGAGAGGAATTTACACAACTCAGTATCATTAATGAAAATTGAATGGCTGCTGTTTGAGAATGGCAGGTGTTTGTCATCAGTGATGATGATGATGATTATAATTTTTTGACCAAAGAGGGTTTATTTAACTAGCTCTTTCTGGAACTTAGAATTCATTTTTACACTGATACCCTTGCAGAACTGATACGCCTCATACTGTCGAAGAGGAATTGCTGGGTGCCACATAGAAGAGAGCGACCAGGTGGACTTTAATGAGAGTCTTCCTAACACTTTTATTAGCAACTTTGGGCAAGAATTATTCCTAAGTTCCTGTTTCTTCATCCATGAAATAGGAGTAATAGTTTCTCCTTAGATTTATTATGAAGATCAGAGGTCATAATATATATAAAATGCTTAACACAGTGCCTGGCTCAGCAGATCTATTGAGTTGGGTTTTTTTTTTTTTTTAATGTCTATTTATTTACTTGACAGAGAGTGCACAAGCAGGGGGAGCGGCAGAGGGAAAGGCAGAGGGAGAAGCAGCCTCCGTGCTGAGCAGGGGTAGAGCAGGGGCTCGATCCCAGGGCACTGGGATCTTGACCTGAGCGAAGGCAGACCCGCTTAATTGGCTGAGCCATCCAGGCGCCCCCAATGAGCTATGTGACCAAAGGAAAGTTGCTTTAGTTTTCTCACTAACACTTCTTTGCAGAGTATTAAGACAAGTTTGTGTCAAGGCCTAGCACATGTATGTATCTATCATTTTGCCTATTATTATTATTCTTTACAAATAGTCAACTCTTTCTTTGAATAAGAGTATTAGGCTAACATAGTACTCCCCAAATACCTTTTTTACAACTGTGATTATTTACCGAAGTTGATGAGGGTATTTTCCTTCTTAGGCTGAAAAAGAAAAGAAATGCATGATTGTCAACGCAAATAACTTTTGATAGCATTTACGGATATAACCTGTGTAATATATAGAACCTGTTGTAATTTCTACTAGGTGTTCATTGCCATCACTTTTTGAGCACCTGGATGATGAAAAACTTACCCCCTGCAGAGCCTCCTCTCTTTCCTTCATAATTTCTCAATACCATTTGATTTGATAACTTTATAAACTCCCTTCAATTTCATATCCATTACTAATTTATTGCTAAATCTTACTCCTTCTCTCTTATCATATTGGCACTGAAGTCTTATCTCTTTAAATTGTTACTCTCCTCCTTTCTCCTTGACCACCTAGAAAGCTGGAGATATTTTCTCTATTGTTAAAGCTATTCAAAATTCTTCCAGATAAAATATCAGTCCACACATTTATAATTTTCCATCTCGAGTAATAAAAACTTCTCCTGTTGGCCTTACTTATAAATCACTTTTGTTCACCAAAAATCATTTTTCATCTTTGTTCTTGTAAGAACATACCCTTACTGACCTCCTCTTTTGTTAACTGTGTTCCTCTCTCAGGATCTTCATTACCTCATGAATCTAGTTCGTCCTCCCTGCGTATCTCTTGCAGTCTGTTTTGGCTAATCTTTTATAAATTTTAAGGTGCGAAGCAAGCCACATCTGAGAGGACTTCAGTCTCTGGGTGGCTATCCTATTGAAATCATTTCTCCTGTATCATTCCAGAAAGCACACCCAAGTATTCACTATTTACTAAACTGAGGCTTGGAAGCCAGGGAATGTGTTATGTTCTGGTCACCTGTGTATCCTCAGCACTTAGCACAGGTCCCAGCACAAAGACGCCTCTTCACATTCCTGGATAGCCAGCGCCTTCCATGTGCCTGACAACCTGCCAGGCTCTGGGGACAAAAAGGGGAAGTAGGAGCCGTCCAGGGCTTTGATGAGCTCATGATCCAACTTCAGGCAGTGTGAAAAGGACAACTTATGATTCATTGTGATGAGTGCTATAATGGAGGCATGGACAAAGTGCTGGGGGACACACAGACAAAAAATCTGCCTGGGGAGGGTCAGTCAAGTTTCAGGAAGAAGCTGCCATTGGAACAGGGCCTTGAAGGAGTTTCTGTCAGAAGGGAATCTAAGCAGAATCATTCCATAGACAGATAAGCTGTTGAAGCAAGGTGGAAAACGGCAGTCTATTAAGAGCAAACATTCTGGGCTCTAGGTTATAGTCAAGATCTTGGATATGTCACTTATCTGTCTTCCAATTTCCCATCTTGTAAATGAGAGCGACACTAACAGCATCCCAATCAAAACTTCTGTGAGGATGGAGGCACCTGGGTGGCTCAGTGGGTTAAATGCCCGGCTCTTGATTTTGGCTCAGGTCATGATCTCAGGGTCGTGAGATTGAACCCCACATGGGGCTGTGCCCTCAGCTTGAAGCCTGCTTGAGATTCTCTCCCTCACCCTCTGTCCCTCCCCTACACCCCCCCCACCCCCTACTCACACACTCTCTCTGAAATAAATAAATAAACACAACCTTAAAAAAAACCCAACTTCTGTGAGGAGCACATGAAATGATGTGTGTGCAAACTCACTTGTAAATTTTATTTTATTTTATTTTATTTTTTTAAGATTTTATTTATTTATTCGACAGAGATAGAGAGAGGGAACACAAGCAGGGGGAGGGGGAGAGGAAGAAGCAGGCTCCCAGGGGAGGAGCCTGATGTGGGGCTCGATCCCATAATGCCGGGATCACGCCCTGAGCCGAAGGCAGACACTTAACCGCTGTACCACAAAGGCGCCCCTCACTTGTAAATTTTAAAACACTATATGAAAGTAGCTTAATTTTAATATATGCTGTACATAGGCCATGAAAGTTTATATTCCCTACTTGAAATCCAATAGATAACATTTATGATTATAAATGATTTTAATAATATATATTATTATATTATATAGATTATGTGATACATACTTATATTTAATTGTATAATTATATATATGTAAAATTATATATAATTATAATGTTATAATTATATATAAATTTAATAATATTATGATATAAAACATCAATCCCTAGGGAGAGAAAAACACATTATTTAGAATTATGGATGCATAATAGCAGAGGAAATACCTGAAAGCATATGCCTTTGGGGAAAGGGCCTGCTGGAGAAGTGTGTAGCACGTCAACTGTTAGGTACTACTTGACTTCTAAAGCATTTGATTAAAAAAAATAAAGTACACTAAAATTAAAAAGTTGGAATGGAGAAACATAGAGAAGGAAGCTTATTTGTACCCTCCATACCCTCAGGCCCCCAAACAGGAACAGAGGCCCCACCTCTTAGGACCTGACCTCACACCCAGGTTCGTTTCCATCCTGACTTTACCGAGAGGTTACTAAGGTTCTAGACAGGTTTTTCTTAACGGTGGCCATCCCATGCCCTCAGAGGGCATTCGGGTTTTTCGTGGAGTCATCATTAGTTGTCACAATGACCAGAAGCCGGGAGGTGTTGAGATGGGTCTGGAGGAAATCACTGGCATTTCCTGGGCAGAGACCAGGGATGCTGGACATCCTGCAGCGTGGGAACGGTGCCACACAGCATAGCATTGGCCTACATCTCTCACAACTTTCTCATGTCCTCACTGGACATTCACGTAGATTAAAAAAAAAAAAGTCCTGGTCATAAGTTTTTTGTGTTTTTGGTTTCTGTCTTTTTTAAGAGAGGGTGGTGGTGGTGGGTAGGGGCAGAGGGAGAGAGAGAATCCCAAGCAGGCTCCACACCCAGCACAGAGTCCCACGTGGGGCTCAATCTCATGACCCTGAGATCATGACCTGAGCGGAAATCCAGAGTCCCAGGCTTAGCTGACTGAGGCTCCCACGCGCCTCTACACGCTGAATATTCTGAATACCTTCTGCACACTTGTGACCGTCGTGCCTCGTTTGGAACTTGAACAAGGGTTGGGCAGCATTTCAGAAACCCCCACGACCAGCTGCAGCGTCCTCAGCGCATTCGAGCCTCGAGCGCAAGTGCAGCCGCTGCGCCCCCCGATTGCAGGCGCACTAGAAATGCAGTTAACCCCGGTTTCAGAGTTTCCAGGATAAGGGCAGTGTGTCGCTCATTCACCAAATACGTGTGATTTTTCTTATATCTAAACTTCTGTTGTGCAGCTATCTACTTCATTATGTCTTCTTGTTAAGTCATGGTCAAACATTTACATATAGAAATAGTCTATTATAGATTTCTTTTAAATTCTTCTACATTGTGGAAGAATGGTGGGTTTTAAAAATTATGCCGATAGGTATATTATCTATAGACATTAGTTCAGTATAATAAAGGGGATGTTAACAAATATTTGTTATACAAAGTGGGTGCCTCTGACCGGGTCTAGTACAGCTGTGCTGAGAAGGCCTGGAAGTTCTCCTTTGGATTTGACCTGGGTCCCTTCTGTCACTGCTTAATGGTGCTTTCCATTGTCCGTCATTTCTCCCTCCCTTTGGGGCTGGAACAGAGCTATTCAGAACCACCTTAAAATCGTCCTTCTTTTTTTCAAGCCCAAAGTAGAAATGATGTAAGATCTTAGGCTCACTAGGTTTGGCATTACAAAACCTTTTTCTGGATAGAAGTTTGCATGGCTCATAGTTCAAAATCCATGTTCCTGTGCAGTCAGCCAAAAGACGGCAGCAGCTTTTCTGCAGTCTCCCCACGGCGGCCTTTCTTGAGTGGCCCCCACTGGCCATAGGACTGGTCTCGCTTCGTCATCTGTGGGGCCTCCTATGTCTCCACCCCCAGCGCTGGGGCCTGCTGCACTCTGCATTCTGGCCTTCGTACTGCTAATTCACCAAGCTAATTAGGCTAGTTAAGGGTCCATAAAGGCAGAAATCTGTTGGAGTTTAGTCTCATTCATTTCTTTTAGAAAAACTTGCAAGGAAGCTCCTGTCAGCTTTTGGAACGGGAACAGAATCTCAAAGGCTTGGCATGAGAAACAGTTGAAGGTGCCAACCTTCCAGGCCAAAGATTCTAGTCACAAAGAGTCCCAATTCAACTTTTTCCCTTGAGGCAAACTTCAAAGTATGCAGAATCTAAAAACTCATATAATGAAAATAAACCAAGGAATAACACACTTAGCTAAGACTTGCTGGAAACACATTTCTCCCACTGTACCTCAATTCTCTCTGCCTCCAGAACAGCCTCATGGTACTTAATTACTTATAAGGAGGACGAAGCCAGGTTTCTGATGTTCACTCACTTTATTCTCCTTGTGTCTGAAAAGTTTCTTTTGCTTGTGGTAAAAAATCATATTAAACAAAGTTATATAGCTTACTATGTGCCAGGTAGTGTCCTAAGCCCTTTAACAATATTAATTCACTTAATCTTCACAACATCCCTATGCTATAGGCACTTTGATTATTTTATTTTATACGTGAGACTACATGTAAACACCATTTCCTGTTTCCTTATGGTGATGTGTGATTTCTTTCTTTCTTTTTTTTTTTCTTTCCTATGTAATGTTTTAGGACAGTGCATAATTGTATTTTAGAATCAAATTTTTTTAATGATAGAAAAAATCAGAAAATGATTATAGTTGAGATCAGAGCAAAGCATAATCTCAAGATACATTGTTTGGAGTTGTGGGTTTTCTGTTTTAGATGAAATATAAGCCACTTAAGGAATTCCATAGAGGGGCACAAACTAAAACCTCTTAAGAGATTCGTTTGGCCATTAGGCTTCAGTTAGCAGAATAAAGCAGCTCCAGAGGTTTAATCTTTTGGATCTCTCTTGTTTTTATGTACTCTTGGCATTGCCTAATTTTTTCCCCCCACTAGTGAATTGCTTACCTCCAGGCTTTTTGGGGGTGGCAAGAGAAGAATAGCATCCTCGCAACCTGTGTAAGGGCATTGTTCACACATCAATGCACATATTCAAAGAGCAAATGCCCGACTTTGGTGACTACTGCAGAGAGTCATTCACGCTTTTTGCTTGCACCTATATAGTACCATTTGTCTGGAAGCTTTTGTAACAATTTGATTAAAATTTAACGCATATTCAGCTAGTTGATTTACAAAATTACCAAAGTGCTTGCAAAGTCTTGGAATTTGTGGCTTGTTAAAATTAGACCTTTCCTATTGGACATTTTGAATTTTGCAAAAGAAGAATATAGGAGCTTCACTTGTTAGACAGATCTTTCCTCATATACTTTCTTTAGGGTATTGAAATTTTTGCCATTCCTATTTTTGAATTCTGAAGCACATGTCATTTAGATTTGGATTATTGTCAACTATCAATTAGTGGAGAGAGGTGTGGGACTGCTCTCTCTTTTAAAGCATTTTTTCCATGCCACTGAAATTTTACAGCGGGCCTCCTATTAACTAGAATGGTCAGAGAATGTGGAGGTCTTGCTGCTTGGGTAAGGGGAAAGTTTATGAGAAAGCCCATTCTGTTAGGACTCTTGGACTTCTTTATAAAATTAATTAGTCCACTTAATGGCCTTAGAAAACAAAGTGTGTAGTATTACACATCACTGAATCTTTCTTTCGGGGCAGTGTCTTGCTGTGCCTCAGGGTGTTCATTCTGAAGGTCCATTATTATTATTTTACATTTCTGCAGTTAGAGAACGAGGACACAGGACTCAACCGACATTGCTCCCTGGACCTATGTACTCTGGAATTCCTTTCACTCGTATTCCTGATGGAGACTTGTTTCCTTATCCACAAGATGCACTAGCCCTGGCACGGCCTGCCAGGGTTTAAATCCTGGTTCCAGCATGTACTCACTGTATAATCTCGGGCAATTTAGTTATCTGTCCCTAGGTGTCCTTTTCTGTGAAATCGGCCAAATCGTAGGTCCTACTGCAATTCATTAATGTTTCGGTTATGAGTATTAAATACGCATGCAAAAGTACTAAGGAGAACGTCGGAGCTTGGTGTTGGCCACGCTGCAAAGTCTAAGGGTACGATTCCCAAGACTGTCCTCTCTTCTGAGACCAACTGCAAGTTTGTGGAATTCTCAAAACCACTCCCGGGGTTGATAATGTGATAAAATTGGAAGGATTCACAGAACTCACTGAAAGTGTGTTACACTCATGGTTATGATTTATGAAGGGCAAGGATACAAATTAGAACAGGCCATAGGAAAAGACACATAGGGCGGAGACAAAGGCAAAGCTTCCATTTTCCTCAGGATGTCTTACCCTTCTGGTATAGATGTGTGGTCATACACAGGGAGCACTGCCAAGCTGGGGTGTTAACCAGAGCTTTGCTGGCCAGTGTTTATTGGGGCTTTATTACATAGGCATGGTTGATTGATTGATTGACTGCCCATCAGTCTCCAGTCTTTTTACCTCACCCTTCCCACCCCAGTTTGGACTGATACCCATGGCCCACGGGGCCCACCAGGAAAAACAAAAACACTTCTATCACTTGGGAAATTCCAAGAATTTAAAGGTTACTTCTCAGGAGCTTTGGGTCAGGCCAGTCTTTTTACTTTACAATCCGTCACAGAGTAAGTACTCTCCTAATGGGTATGAGTATCGTTATTGATTATCATTATTAATTGTTCTCTTTCTTCTGTAAGAAGATCAAAGAAAAACACTGTTTCCCCACTTCTTTTCCAACTTTTTATTATGAAAATATGCAAGCATACAGAAAAAAATAGTACAAGGAGTTCCTGTATACCAACCACTAGATCTGACAATTAATATTTTGCCATGTTTGTTGTATCTACGTAGATGGATATATGTATACATATGTGTGTATGCATCTGAATTATTTGAAAACGTTGCAGTTATCACAACCCTTCATCCCTAAAACACTTCAGAATCTATTTCCTAAGAATAACTATAATACCATTTTACACCTTAAAAAATGAACAATAATTCTGTAAAATGCATTGTCCAGACTATATTCCAATTAAAGGGAAAATTTGGGGTGATTGAGGAGCCCAGTGAATTGCCAGACTCCTCTTCCTTGGACACTGTGCTCATCCCGTCTCATCTCTGTGGAAGAATCCAGGGTGGCTCCGTGTTTCTTGCCGAATCAGGTCCAAACACTGGTGACTGCCATTCAGTGCTTCTGTGACCATGCAGACCTCACATTCCTAGCCTACAATATCACATTCCCCCATACATTTACACCACATTTCCTGAGTTGTTACTGTGTGCTAGGCACAGTGCTGAGTGATTTATGTTCCTAGTCTCAGTTCTCTCTGCTTCCCACCATCAACCTTCTACTCCAGTCATCATGTATCCCTGTCTTTCTGCACAAACTGGGCACGTTGCCGGTTGGGAGGAGGAGTCATCTGGTCACCCAGGCCTGGTTCGATAGTCTTCAAATAGTGTTCCATGGGCTCAGTCAATGAACATTAGGAGCTGCCCCAAGGGATGAGGTGATGGCCAAGAGGGTGAGTCATACACCCCCTGCAGTTTCCCCCACCACTATCAAGAGAGAATTATTGGTATCTTACTGCTTTAAAAATGGCTTTATAAGCTATTAATCAAATCTAACCCAATCATTTTACAGAAGAAAGGGAGCAGGCAATGGCTAATCAATTTATTCAGGTATCCGAAACATAGTTTTGGGAGATGAACCTACTCCAGATATATTTGACTCTAGCCTTCTTCAAGGCTGTTCCCTTGTCTGACAGGTCCTTCTGCTCCTCTCTGGCTCATCCAGGACTCCTTAAGAAGTCAAGAGCCCTCTGCTTTTCCCACCATTGAACCTTCCCACGGCTGCTCAAGATAGTTCTGAACTGAACATGTTTAACCCTTAATATTGCATGCTAGAGTCTTTTCCTCTTTTATGTGCCATAGTTTTGCCTTCCTTTGAGGTCAGTAGTACTTTGAAAGTGCAGAGAGCAGTTTGGACGTTTAATTTAGTTCACCTAAACATTTCAATAAACATTCATTAAGTATCTACTATGTACTGAGCACCAGTTAGGTGCTTTGGAGAATAAGGATGAAAAACTCCCTGCCTCCAGATGCTCAAGTTCTACTTGAGGAAATAGACAAGGAAACATCATTTTACAGTAGCAGACAAATAAAATAAGTATGGAACATAAATCAGGAAAGGTGCTATGAGAACGCATGGGAAAAGCAGCGCACTGTGACAGGAAAGGTCAGTACAGTTTCCTTTTGTTGCGATCCACCACGGGACACATTGTAGACATTCAACAGTTGTTGATTAATGGAGGATTTTACTGAAGCTCAGTTTTGATGAACCAGTATTCAACTTCTTAGAGAAAAAAAAAAAAACCCAGCAGAAATGCATATAGCCAAGGCCTGTTTTATCTCTAAGAGCAAAGCCAAAATTCACATCTCTTTTTGGGTTTGTTAGTACTTCTGTAGCAACGTTCTCAGAACACGGTAGTTGCGTGACGGTTGCTAGGTCAGTGCAGCTCCTGGGACTCTGTATGTGCTCAGTAAACCAGTTTTTAAGCGTATCATGAATTACCAATTCCTTTTGTAAAATTTCTTTAGTTTTTTTTAGAGGGGGAAAGAGAGGGGTGTGGGAGAGAATCTTAAGCAGACTCCATGTTCAGTGCAGAGCTCGATGTGGGGTTTGATCTCATGACCCTAAGATCGTGACCTGAGCTGAAATCAAGAGTTGGACACTTAACTGACTGAGCCAACAGGTGCCCCATTCATCACCAATTTCTTAAATTGAATTCCATCACAAAAAGTAAACATATATTTTTAAAATCCCCTTACTCTGATTTAGAGCCTACTATTAAAAGACCTCAAAAACTGTGCAGAAAAAAAAAAGCAATATTTTTAGAATTCAAAGGAGACTTGGCTCTAAGAGGAAAGCTACATCAGATGCCCACAAAGGTCAATCCAGTTCTGTGATTCCCCGCTCTGAGGCCACTCTCCTCCCATCCTCTATTCCTTCAAAAATCTGTTTCACCTGTAGAGTCATTCAAATTCCCCCAGTGATTTGTGTGACTGGGGTCTTTGAGTCAAAAAGACATCAGTGGAAGAGCCATGAGAAGTACTCAGGACCAATTATTTCCTGGAAGAACAACTAAATATTCATTATGCCAAGCCCAAATTGTTATTTTTCACAGGCACTTTATAGCAACCAGGTGAATTAATACTTTAAAGATGCTATTCATCTTTGGCCTAGTTTCTTGTGGGATTGTTTGCGGCTAACATCTTTCTCAAAATGGAGTCCATTAGAGGAACTACATGAAGGGTTTACCATGAGGAGATTAGAACTTTGTAATGGCTCTTGTAAATACACATTTATATGTGTTACTAAGTAATTAATGTTGGTTTCCACTAGATTCTAAGCTCCTTAAGAGTAGGGACACTGACCTTCTCACCACTGAATCCCTAGTGCCTCGCAAAATGCCCAGCATTTAGATGTTCAATGTATTTTTGATGAATGGATAAATCTGGAAGACACTATTTGGTGCAGTCCCAAAGTGCTCTTTGCCCTGTAAACATTCTTATTAGACATCAGGATGAACTCATTAATCAAGCTTCCAAAAGGGGGAAAAACTGAGGAAAAGTATAGGTTGAACCATATGGAATCACTGTTTTTGAAGGTCTGTAGGACAGGAGAAGATAGGCATTTCATATAGTTCAACCTAATGTCATTGTTTTGAAAATTTTCTGCTTGCATTTCTCAACTATCTGAATTTATGAGACTAATTTAAATGCATTATATTTTTAAAAAAGGTCTATGTCCTCTGACCATAATCCCTAAGGATGTGTGAGAGAGACCGAGGTGTTTCTGAGGCAGGGGTGTTTTCAGATGTTTGAGGGATTGCTGGGTGAAGAATTAATTAGTTCTGTGTGTCCCTGGACCTGGTGAAATGTACAAGGAGATGATTCTTGGCTCAACAATGAGAAAGTACTAAGTCTTGGAGATGTTTGAGGGATAACTCTTTTATGACCAGATGTAAGTCTGAGGAACTCTTTGTTGGTTCTGTTATAAAGGGGAATCAAGCCACATCGGAGAGGAGCTAGATGACCTCAGGTATTCTTCCCATCTTCAGAGTTGATGATTTGGCTTCAAGGAACTCAACAAGACCCATTAACCTAGGTCCAGGTGTATTTACCTCTAAGCGAGTATTCCCTGTTTAATTGTTAAGTGCTTTGTGATCTGGAAATAAAGGCATTACCTATTGTAGTGTATTTTTCTAGAAAAGTGAAGTTGGGTCTAAATTAAAAGTATGTGAGTATACAGCTTAAATAGGCATTGTTATAAGAATAATACCACAACCAACAGAAAAATGTTCTTTAAGTTATGGTATTGGTGTTTTAAAAGGCGTTAGCTTAAATACAAACTAAGTGAAATAAAGATGGTTTAATTTTTATGTTAATTTCAAGGAAGACTGGCCCGAATTGTGTTTTGTATATTTGAGTTACACCATCCAATTAGCTTAATTTGGAGATGGACATAGCAATGGTAACAACCCTGAACTTGGTTCTTCCCTGTCTCTGGAAGACCACATCCATTAGGCCTCTACTATATGTCGCAAAGGAGAATGAGACAATGATCCCTTCTTCCAGGACCTCACATCTCATCTGCTTCATGTTTCGACCAAATATAATACTTCCTGAACACTTACTTTGTACCATTAACATATAACACCCTAGACAGTAGGTGCTATTTTTATTTCTGTTTACAGGTGAGAACTCTAAGATCTACCGAGTATAGAGAGACTGAGTAATCTGCCCGTGGTCACACGGCCAGTAAGTAACAACGAGGATCTGAACCCAGGCAGTCTGGTTTCAGAGTTCATAAGTTTTACCATTACACTATATTGCCTTCTAAGTGGAACACGATTCTTCCTTTTGCACTATTCAAAGGAGACTGACTGGAGGCTGACTGCCTACAACGAACATACATGATATACACTCATCTATGCCTACTCTGCTCCTTTGTATTCACCCAATTTCAGTTCAGTTGGCATCTACGGAAAACCTACTGTATTTTAGGCACTGCGCTAAGTGATTTCACAGTGACCGTCTCATTTGATCCTAACAGCTTTGTCAGACAGATATTAATTCTATTTTGAGGATGAGAAACTGAGAGGCAGAAGTTAAATGACCTGTCGGGTTTCACACAGTTAGTGAGAGAGAGTGCTGAGATTTAAAACCAGACCCCCTGATTCTAAGTCCTGTGCTTACAGTAGCCTTGCAAACGTCAGTTTTTAAGTGTACACGTCTGTGGGTTTTAGTATATTTTCAAGGTTGTGCAACCATTACTACTATTCCAGAACATTGTCATCACTCCAAAACAGAAAACTCTGTACCCATTGGCAGCCATTCCCCACTTTCTCCTCCCTCCAGTGCCTGATAACCACGCATCTACTTTCTACCACTATGCATTTGCCCATTTGGGACATTGCATATATATGACATCCTATAATCAGTGGTTTTGGGTGACTGCCTTCTTTCTCTTAGCATGGTGTTTCATCCATGTGGTAGCATATCAGTACTTCATTCCTTGACTAATTTTCCATTGTATGGATATACTTACTATATTTTGTTTATGCACTCATCAGTTAATGGACATCAGGATTGTTTCCTGATGTTTTTGGCTTTTTTCTTTCTTAAAATTTTTGTGATGCTGATTTTTTTACTTGGTTGCTTGTACTTTTGGTGTCATACCTAATAAACCATTGCTTAATTCAAAGTCATGAAGTTTATATATAAATATCATTTTAAAACTTGGATTTCAAAGACTTTCTCTTCTCCCGTGTAGGAGAGATAACCACAAAGTTTCCTTTGCAGTTTTAAATTAGCCTGAGCTCTATTTGGCACTGGAAAATTGGGTTCATTTCACTAGGGGATGAGAACATTAAAATACAGAATTCATAAGTTTTCTCCCAAATTAATTTACATAAAGTACTTATCACAGGGCATTAAATAAGTTATAACTATTATCTTAATCATTAAAATTATTCTGGGAGATTTAAATCAACATTCTGAATAAAATAATAAATAGAAAATAATAATAAAATTTTGGAACTCATGATTAAGTGAAAAGCATTCCGAAGACATGTTAGCATATGTGACAGCTAAAAGTGGAGATGACTTCCCTATGCCTGCTGGGTTGGCAAAAGGGTAGTGCTTGTACCTCAAGCCAAGAGTGAAGTCCCCTAAAATTTGGGGACAGGAAAAAAAGCCTTTGTTTGAAATTCCTTAATTATGTAAATGTACATTCAAGATTTTATGGGACAGTTCATCTAGTGTTGGACTTGACTTTCAGATTATCTTTTCACATGACTTAAAAATGGGAATTTCAGGGCCACTTGTCTCCGAGCCCGCTCTTATCCCACCACAATCCATGGGGCCAACTCCAGGGAGAATATTAGGACTAGCATGTATGATTATACAAGCAGCGCATTGCTTAACTAGAGGGGATGCCAATGACTCAGTCATCGTAGATTCATAGGGTTATGATTTTTCCATCAGATTAGCAGACAGGTGTTTTGGAGAAGGAGGCCACTTTATAACATGTATAAGTTCACTGCTGGGGTAAGCAACGTGGCAGTCATGGGTATGACCAAAATTTCCATCTGTTTGCAGGCAGTGTATCCATCAGGTCAAATTATGGGGAACCAAACTTGGGCTCTTATGTTATTTTGGTAGTTGTCTGCTCTATAGTATTCCCTCACTTTGTTAATATGGTAATGATAATGCCCATAAACTTTATTTATTTTTTAAAAATGCGGGGCTTGAACTCATGACCTCGAGATCAAGACCTGAGCTGAGATTAAGAGCTGGATGCTTAACCAACTGAGCCACCCAGGTGCCCCAATACCCATAAACTTTAGTAGACACATACTAATGACTTAAGAATCCCTGATCTTTGTGTATTGGAATAAAATAGCTTCAGTGGTCATTGTGAATAATGATATTTTTTCACGAATTATTAAAACATACTGATTCCCTACAGAAAAGTAGTAAAACCTCATAACTCACAGAAGAAATTCAAATGACCACTAAATATATGAAAAGTTCAATTTTACTGGTAATAAATCTAAAATTAAAGCAGTGAGACATTATTTTTCATTTACTAGGCTGACCAAAATAAGACTGCTGGCAAAGGTAAGAAGATGGCATTTATATGCTGTTGATGGAAGTGGATGGGTACAACTTTTTGGCAATAATCAAAATGTCAAATGTACACTTCTTTTGATCCAGACATTCCACTTCTAGGAAATTATTTAGTTGAGTAGAAATATCTAAGTAGGCAAAAGCTTTGTGCCTAAGAATGTTTATTGCAGTATCATTGGCAGCACTGCAGTATTAGAAATAATCTTTATCTCCAACTATAATTTATTGGTTGAATAAGTTCAAAATAGAATGTAGAATGTATATAATACTCTCTCCTTTAAAAATTACATGTGCATATGTGTGTGTGCATGTATGTTCATATATATATGTGTGTGTGTATATATATATATATAGAGAGAGAGAGAGAGAGAGAAAACGGTGTGCGGTGTTCCCTCTAGGACACAAGAGTGGGAGAAAGGAGGACTTGACCTCTCTCTTTATGTACTATTGTTATGTCTATTTTAAAAATATAACTTGTAGCACTTTTGTCATTGTTTAAAAAGTAGACCTGTGAAGTTTATACTGCATTTGTGAACTGGAAGCAAGCCAGCAATATAGTTTAACTGTGTACTGACTGCACACTGAAAATATTTTCATACAGCATTCACAGGGTACAGCTATTTTCCTTTGGGTAAAAGTGGTGTTCAGCATGTCCAACACGAATTAAGGTGCATTTTGTAATGAGAAGCCAAAAACAACTATGAATAAGACTAGTCTGTACATAATATGGCTGGTAAAGGCAGTTGATTCACAACAGACTTGGGGCAATTACACAAGTTCTGAGCCCTCCACTATAGGCTAAGGCCCCGAGGAACAAAGGGCTTGCTGCAAGAGAGTCCTAAACAGTGCAGGTGCTACTTTCCATCTTAAAAGATTCAAGTCTTCATCTAAGAGGACTCCCTAGAATTCAGCTTTCCTGGGGTGCTCATGCAGTCTCCAAACTTCTCAGGAACGCAAAGAAATAAAAAAATTACATTGACAAAGTAATTCCTCTGTCCCTGGCACTCCTATGTCCTTCCAGAAAGAGGACCCCGGTATGGTCTGAACGCCTGTGATCCCCCCAAGTTCCTATGTTGAAATCCTACCCCCAGAGACGATGGTATTAGGAAGTGGGGCCTTTGGGAGGTGCTTCCAAGAGGGTGGAGCCCTCATGAATGGGATTACTACTCTTAGGAAAGAGATTCCAGAGAGCTCCCTAGCCCCTTCTGCTAAGGGAGGACATAATGAGAAGTCTGCAACCTGGAAGCCAGCCCTCACCTAACCATGCTGACACCTTGAGCTTAGACTTCCAGTGTCCACAACAGTGAGAAATAAGTTTCTCTTGTTTATAAGACAACCTGTAGTATTTTGTTACAGCAGCCAAACAGACCAAGACAGGCTATGTTTAAAATTCAAAAGACCAGGTTCGAATCCTGGTTTTGCTCATTCCTGAAGGCATATATATCCAAGTCCCTATTTCTTAGCCTAGAAAGGAGCTCTACCATTACCTGTGCCCCCTCCTTTCTTCGGTTGATGCAAGGCTAAAATGTGGTCATGCTGGGTAAAGAGTTTCAAAGTGATGAAGTCCTCAACAAATGCGAAAGTATTTTAGTAAAATGTGATTTAGTGTATTTTGAAAGTGACAGATTTTTTTCTTTTTTTTTAAATTTTATTTGACAGAGAGAGAGAGCACGTGCGCATGCACAAGCAGGGGGAGCAGCAGAGGGAGAAGCAGGCTCCCCGCCGAGCAGGGAGCCCGCTGTGGGGCTTGATCCTAGGATCCTGAGATCATGACCTGTGCCGAATGCAGGCGCTTAATGACTGAGCCACCCAGGCGTCCCAAAAGTGACAGATTTTCAAGGTTCAGCCCTCGTTTATGGTTTTTCACCAGCTCTGGTTTAACAGAACTCTATTCTGTTTGTTAAGACCTTTTAAAAAGTAGTGTTTTGTTAAGTTTATTATATGGTGACCATTGCTGACCACTTCTGGCAAGTGTTTTAGATGTAATTCTTCCACGCTAGCACTCATAGATGGCTTTATTAAAATAATAACATTTTTAAAGGCCCAACAATTAAGAAATAATCCTGTTTGGCTTATTAGAGATACCGTTATGGCACAAACTGTAACTATTCTTCACATCTTCTGCAACAACAAAGTGAAACACTGCCCAAGTTTAGTAAAGACACTAAAGAGGCAGGTATTTTGCAGGCAAGAAAACCTTTTATTTTAAACCACAAATAGTCAGCAGGTGGCCACAACTATCCACGTTTCATTAAAATCACATAAAACCTAGGTACAAAAGCACCACTGATTATTGCTCTAGAAAAACTGCGTGAAAAATTTAAATACGCACAGAAAAAACACCACAGTATGCACAGGACTCGATTTTTAAAGCAAGCGCATGGAATGCTGAATCAATCTTACACACAGCTTCCAATATCAAACTGGTATTTATTTCACTTGAGGATGATGGAAATTTCCAAAAAGCACGACTATGAGAAGATAAAACGTCCATCCTTATATATTTTTGTATGCCAACTAGTAGAATCCTAAAAAATTAGCATTTACAAAATACTTGGTAAAAATAGCTTTTAAAAGTTGCCCCGAGAGGTACATAAAATCAACCCCAATTTTTCACGACAATTCATTCTCCCTTGTTATCTACAGATTCAGTTTTCTGTGCCTGTGAAAAAGAAAGGGAAAAAAAGAGACACAGTTACTATTAAAGCTACTAGAAGCCAAGGAAAAGTCTACCCAACCAACACACACACGCTTTGAACATCTGTTTTTTAGCAGCTCTAGTGCAAAACCTATTTCAGCTCTGGGTGTAGAACAGACAAGGCGGGAATACAGTACGCAAACGCTCTGCGGCATTGATTGCTTTCTGCTTTTCAAACGGCCGCAGAAGCTTTACCTGCAAGCTCCCACTGCTCTTATACAAAACACCACACTACTATGTGCTTCTAGTCACTGCAAACATGCAGAATTTTCTACTGTACCCTTAACTCTCACTGTTTCGATCTGCCCCTTTACTGACAGTGTGCTGGGTGGGGCACCTCTGGAGGCTGAGACATTAACAGTTGAGCGAGAGATGAGGATCTGCAATAACATTACGGGCAATAAAGAGAGACATTATGAACGTGCTATCACCGGCTGAAGCGTTGAGCAGTTTCCTTTAAGACACTGAGTCAATCAGTGGGAGGTATTCATGGAAAGTACCTCTTCAGCTTTAGTTTCACCATTTTCAGATGGTGCAGTACCTTCCTTTCCAGCTTCTTGCTTTTCCTCCTTCTTCCCTTTAGCACCTTTGTTAACCTTTGTTCCCGGTTCTTTCTAACAGAGGGTCAAAGCACAGGGAAACAAAGCATGTTAGCCAGGGTGTGCGGTCAGTGAAAACCCGTCGGCCTCGTGCAAACCCAAGGTGAAGCGGAGCCACGGCCCACGGAGGAGGGGGGGGGGGAGGGAACCGATTCCGCGGGGCTTCAAGTGAGTTACACCGGGGCTCTATGAAAATGCTAACGGGCTGCTCAGACTGTCCACTGACGTTCTCTTCTGGGGAAAAGAGGGGGGTTCTCCTCGTGTATTTGCTCCGTGGGCCTCCTCTCTCGCTACAGAGAAGTGGTTCTGCCGCGGAGAGCAGCAGCAGTGGGGACTGAAGGACGAGGCGGAAGCCAGGGCAGAAACCAGCAAGAGAAACTCCTCACGTCGGGCCGTGGGGCTCGAGGGACCAGAAGGCTAAGAAAATGCTTGAAAATGAAGCCCCGTGTGAAGAGAAGTTCTTGTTTTTAAGACGAAGCCACAGAAGTGAGTTCTGCGTCAGAATCATCTACTCATGCCACAAATACACGTAGTTTCTTTTTTTAATGAAGATTTTATTTATTTATTTGAGAGTGCGCACGCGCGCGAGGGAAACAGAGCCAGAGAGAGAGCGCACGCGCGCACGAACAGGGGGAGGGGCAGAAGGAGAAGCAGGCTCCTCGCTGAGCAGGGAAGCCCAGGTGGGGCTCGGTCATAACCTGAGACAGAGGCAGACGCTTAACCGACTGAGCCACCCAGGTGCCCCCCGTTTTCAAACAATTCACAACAACGCTCTGAAGGGCAGAGCACAGAAAAACTATTTGGGATACGTTTCTTAATAATTCTGTGCTTGTCTCTTTTTCAAAACCGGATGTGTGTACCTACCTCAGTAGGACTGATGTGAGGGCTTCATAAGAAAAGCAATTAGAACAGGGTCTAGCATAGAAGAGCCACATAAATGTTTGCTGATGTTAATTGTTTGCCAGTATTAATTATTGTATGATGAGTCATCAGCCTAGCCCAAGACCAGTTACAGGAAGTCAGATCCCCTCCCCCAACCCCTGGAGCTGCTGGCCGCTGTGCTGCCAGGGCCCAGCCTCATGCCTTCCCAGCCACCATGTGAGCTGCATGCTGCTACCAAAGCCCTCTTGGACGTGAGGCTTCTCGGAGCAACACGCTCTGACTTCCTTCGCCTTTATTGACCGAATGGGAAGCACTCTCCAGGTAAAGCATAAAACCGTGCTTTATGTCTTTTGAGAAAGACTGTTAACAATGGCGACAATTTTCTAGTCATACGTTTAGCCTGAATCCATAAATGTGATCTTTCCTTGGATGAGTTTTAGATATGGAATCCTAATTTATTCATTGTTCAAAAAGCCAACGTGGGGGAGGGAGCACCTCTTACCTTAGCAGATGTTTTTCTTGGTTTAGGTTCAGGTTTGGGTGGAGCAGGTTTCTGCAAAGATAAATTAAATTATACAAATACTGAAAAAGACAACCCTCAGGACCAAAAGGAACGCAGCAAGACTGCAAAAACCAACAGTCCATTTTTTGACTATGATTCTGTTCATTTAAAAATATTTCGTTCTATTTTCAGCATCAGGTAACAGCATAAAGATCTGTGCATTTCATAACTATTTTCATCCTGAGTTCTCAAGTGAACAGCAGGTGAGATTTAAAAGCCGACTCATTATTCCCCAGTCCAGAGTAGCTCTCCAGGAACAGGCTTAAGCGTCGGTCTCTGATGTCTCTGTACTTCCTTTGATCACAGCACAGCAGCAAGAGGAATGACTCAGGCCCTCGGCCAAATGACTCAATGAATTCGGTCATACTAGCCTTCCCAACAGTCTAGAAATCACAGCACAATCGCAGGCAAAGCCCATCCGGTAATGAAGACTGCTGCCTGTGAAGTATTTCAAAATCATTTCCACATCCTTCCACCTCTGATGTCGATTTCCAGTTCTGTAGCCAGGCTTCTTCCTACTTTCATCCTCTCCAATGCCAGCTCAAGGTGAGAGAAGAATCTCTCACCCACCCAGACACTGACTGGGCTCACTTGCCCCTAGAGCTCTTTATTAAGATCATGATTATAATAATAAAATGTCCACTGTTAGTTTCCAAAGTTTAAGATTTTTCTTAAACTTAGCCAAAGAGTCCACGAAGAGACTATTCTCTTGATTCCTGTGGCTCTCTTCCCCATTGCCATGAGTGGTGCCCGCCCTGTGGCCAAGGTTCCCTCCACACCAGGCTTCAGCCCTCTCCTGCTTTCCAGGGCTTCTAGACTGGGGGGAGGGGCATGGGGACACTGGGGAAGATACCGGGGTTAAGCCTCTGATTTTCTATAGCTATTTCAGGGCAAATATTTCTCTCATCAGGCTAGAAAAAAATAAGTGTACTTCTCTCGGAGCACTAGGGAGTATGTTTTTTGTTTTTTTTTTTTAAAGATTTTATTTATTTATTTGACAGAGATAGAGACAGCCAGCGAGAGAGGGAACACAAGCAGGGGGAGTTGGAGAGGACGAAGCAGGCTCCCAGCGGAGGAGCCTGATGTGGGGCTCGATCCCAGAACACCGGGATCACGCCCTGAGCCGAAGGCAGACGCTTAACGACTGAGCCACCCAGGCGCCCCGGGGAGTATGGTTTTTAAGCAGAAAACACTGTCCAGGGTCTCCCCCTCTGGAGAAAAATACGCGTTCCTCCCCAATGCCTCTGGGTGGTTCAGGTTCACATTGAATATAGCCCTGTTCCTCACGACATAAAGGAAAATCGTAGACAGTGCAATTCCAGAAGACTGGCTGTTAGACATGACTTTCCGAATTAAAAAACAAACAAACTGGGCTTGAGAAGTAAGGGATGTTTTTATTAATCTGAGCACCCTAAATCTGTAGTCTGTTTCCCAAATACAGCAGCTTGCAGAGCTCCTAAATTCTCAGGATTTAAAAAAATTTTTTTTCAGGCTTTGATATGTGGTATTAACATATATTTGTTTTCACAATTTACAGCAAATCATTTTCTTTTATATTTTCTGTGAGAGACCTCTCCCCGATTCAGCATTTAAGTGTGTTGAATGGGCAGGAGAGGATGAGGTTCTGTAGCCCGTGGTCCCACTGGCCACTGAGGACGCTCTGTGTCAGCAGCACGGGCAATGAGCTCAGTGGAAGGTGCTTATACTGCTGGTTCATGGTGCTCAGGAAAAGCCTGGTTTTAAATTTTGGCTTTTATTTGATTTATGAGGTCTATTCCCGTAATGGGCTAGAGACCCACGGACTACAGCGGCTTGTAGTATTATCTAGAGTTAAGCCTACAGAAGTTAAAATATAACTACTGAACCATGGTGGAAGTTAATATTGGACAGAGCACACCACCTTGAGGGGGCTTAGTTTAACTGTGTACACATACATGTCCCGGCTCTTAATCCTTCTGGTGGCTCGGATGGCGCTTCCTTAGGTTGGGGTTCTCGTGAAACACTGCCTCACCCAGCCCACACACGCCTATACTTCTGAACTCGTCAGTGCCCTAAGAGCCATTTCTGCATTGAGTCCCTGCTCTGTGCCAGCCACAGGTGTTGGCCGAGGATGAAACCCGGCTTCCCGGAGGGCCAAAGTAGCGAGCAGCTCTTGGCGGCCAAGACTCCAATGCCTTTCTCCCTACATCTCAGTGCCCAGCATGGGCTGCAGCTATTTTAACCAAATTCCTCCACCAGAGCGCCAGGCGACCACCTGTCTTGGCAGAATGAGGGCTGGGCATCGGCAGGGCAGCAAGGAGCACAGCACGGTGACAAGGGCTGGAACGCATTCATGGCAAGGCTTGGACCTAATGATCTTAACCCCTGTCTTTTCCCCAGGCCTCAACCACAGAGGGAGACTCTGAGTGGCAAAGTGGAATCATTCCTTTCCCAAAGATTCTCTGGTTCTGAAATGAGGCTACAGCACATGGAGTCCGATAGCTTTCAGCACATTCTGATGGAAGCTTGCACCGCGGAGACTCCGAATTCTTGTCCACTTTAGCACATCATATGTGGAATCTGAAGGTAGGACTTGGCTTACTGTGCTTCTTTTGCTGCAGACATCTACCCATATCCGACAACTTCCTGGGCTTTACATTCTTGGTAATGGGGTTGGCTGTGTGACTTTTCACTGACCTATCTGATCAAGTGAATTGCTTGGCAACACTGATCACATTTGCTAAAAATTCTGACCCAGGTAATTTCCAAAAAGGAAATAAAAAAACTCAAGGGAAACAACACCTTAATCTTCCTTCTGCTGCTTTGTCCTGAATGGGGGGGGACATGGACTCACAAGAACTAGCGACAAGGGGGTTCTAAAGTACTTACCGCTGACAATCTGGCAGACCGTCTGGTGGGCTACAAAGGAAATGAAAAAAATTATGTATTCTTATTATACCCGACCAAGTTGGTTTTTAAAAATTCACTCCTGGTATCTGACTTTGCTGAAAGAGTATAATGGTATGGCCCCCATCACCGTCTCCAGGTGAGCACAGGAAGGCATATTTCAAGTGCCCTGGGTACCATAACACTCAAGAGGAAGCTTTCTAAAGACATGTATACGCACTGTTCAAAGGAATGGCCTTTCCTAATTAAGGGTGTAAGAAAAAGAAAGGAAGATGAATTTAGGTTCTGACCCATAATGTACTTTTGTGATAAAACGAACAACAGGAGCATTGAGGAGCTATTTAAGAACTGGTTTCAGTCTGACTCTTGTTCCTTACAAATAGAACAAAAACTTGTACATTAATACAAAAAAAGATGTATGTAATTGTGTAGAAACAAAAAGAAGAAGGAGTTCCCTGATGTGTCACTATGTTAGAAAGGAGAATGATGACAAATCTTAAGCAGTTAACAAGAAAGGCTTCCTTTTACTTGTAACAGGTATTTATATTTATTTATCTGCTAAATGTGTATGCTAAATTAAATATTTAGAGTAAAAAGCCCATTAGTCTTTTTTTAATAAAGATTTTTTTTAAAATTTATTCATTTGAGAGAGAGACAGAGAGTGAGCGAGAGCACGAGCAGGGGGGAGGGTCAGGGGCAGAGGGAGCAGCAGACTCCTGGCTGAGCAGAAGTGGGGCTCCATCCCAAGACCCTGGGATCATGACCTGAGTGGAAGGCAGATGCTTAACCAAATGAGTCACCCAGGTGCCCCCAAAATTCACTCATCTCTTCTTTTAATTTGGAAGTTTAGAAAATTTAGAAAAACTGGGTTGAGATTGGTATTTTTCAGGAAATCTTTTTCTCTTCAAGGACGGTGCAAATTAAGCAAATGAGACTGCAAAGAAAATTTAAAATAGCCAAACTGTTGTAGGCATTTCAGAAAGAAGCATGCAGAACTGATATTCTACTTACCATCAGTAAAAGATGGCTCCCCAAGGGATCTCCCATTCTGAAAGTACAACCGCCTTTCCCTAAAAGTGTTCCAGAAATAAATACTCCATCCTTTTGTCTGTTGTACTCACTGCTCTGTCTCTGGCAGAACACCTAACATATAGTAGATTCTCAAAAGGAATGTGCTGAAAAAATGAACCCGATTTTTCCCCTAATTCTTGCTGCCTTATGCAGACGCTGCCTCATTACGAGAGCTTAAATGTTTCAAATAATTGTCTCAAGGGGGTCAGCAAAAATGGTCAGTAGGAACCCGTGCCACAACTGCAAGGAATTATGGAATTCTTGAAGCTGTGCTTAGGTCAGCATAGGTCAGCTGGTCAGGCCAAACTGGAAGAAATATTTCTTGCCATCTTCACATCTAAGAACTTTCTTCCTGAAAATAGCCGGAGGAAGCTAAACTCATCTTTCTTTAAACTACAGAAGGAAATGAAGGGCCAGAGCCTCCATGAATAATTTTAACCCTGGGGTCTCAAGGAAAGAAATCAGAGCTGGACTTAAGGCCAGCTAGCAGAATGTGCAGAGACCAGGAGACGGTGCCGGTGAAGCCGTGGCCGTGATGTATTCACTGCACCGAGGAAGAGGTTGGCCAGCTCGATGCTCAGTATGGGAGGAACGCCTGTATCAGATTCGCCACAGTAAAAACACCACGGTGACTGCTAGGATCAGCACGGGCACATTCATGACAGTGCACCCAGGAGTCACAGGGAACCAGAACCCAAATCCCGCGATGCCTTTCTTAGGATGGTTAGTTGCAACGAACTGAGTATCACCAAAGAAAAGACAACATCAGCAATTAAACCAGGCAGAAGTAACTCATGCTTCTTCAAAACGCTCTCGGAGCATCCACTAATTACCAAAGAGAGCTCAGCTGTGACTTCTGTCTGGCCTCAAGAACCAGCCCACCATCTCCCAGGTGAAGCAGAGCTGGCAGGAGAGTGTTCAGAAAGAGACACTCTGGGAGATAAAATGGCAGCCTCTATGCTCAAGAGGGGTGCATGGATCTTATCTGAAATCCTCCTCAGTTGGTGTCAACGTATGTGTACCACATCGGCCTTCCCTCACTGTTCACCTCCTCCGTCTCATGTCTGTACCCCTACTGCACGAGACCCTCTTCTCCTGCAGTTCTGTAGCTCCAGTGCCTAGCAGGGGTCCCCAATAAACACCGAGGTGAAGGGAACAGGTAAGCACCAGACATGTGTCGTAGTGTGAACTTGAGGGGAGCCGTGCTGAGGCCACTGCTCAGTTACTGTCCAGGCTGGGATCTGAAAAGAGGCCAAATATATTAACTACTGCTTATAACTGCCTTCCTATCCCCCAAGTAGTGGTCGGGAATAAAATCTCATTGAAGCGAGGCCAAAGCACACGAAGAATTTCCCAGCTCTGGTGCTGTCGCTCCTTTCCTCTCCATGTGAACCCCTGAGCACACAGAAGAGGCAGACGTCAGAGAGCCCTCTGGGATTTCCAGATGTACTCCAACCCCAAGCAAGCACTATTCTTCAGGGCCCAAAAGCTGTTCTGATCCAAAGGACTCCCTATCTTTTTATAATTCAAAGGCCCAGGACAAGAGTTTCAAAATAAAAAGCCTAGGAAATTAATGCAAAAACAAGGTCTGCCTCTCCAGGCTGTCTAAACCAACCGTCTCTAAAAAGCACATCTTTTACTGTAAAATCATTTTATGACTTTCTGTCTAAAATTTACCAGCTCTTCTTTCTTTTACTATAAAAAAAGGACTTCTCTTAAATTTTCCTTTCCAGTAACCATCATAAGAGATTTTCTTTTTCCCTGCTAACAGTGGAGGCTGAGACGAACCTTTCACTCACAGGCAGAAGCACGGTTATGCATGCGAGTGTGTTCACCTTCCTGGAAAGCTCCATCAGCTTGCAGAGTCTTAAAATCTATAAATGATCGGGCTGTTTTATTAGATATAAAATGGACGAGACTGCCATTTTTTCCTCCTTAAAGCACTAGAATTTTAAGTATTCATTTGAGACTCGGACCGTTGGGCAGGACCAGTATGAAAAAAAAAAAAAGACAATAAGAATTTTTCTCAATTTGTTGACTGTGAATCCTTGGGACAAGTGGCCAAAAGAGTGGTTCTCAGAGGAGGAAGGAAGACTTTCAGAATGACACGTCACCAAGAATTAACAGAGACAAGAAATGGGAGGGTTTGTCACTGTGTTGTGTAGGGGCTGGGCACAATGAAATTTTTCAATGAGCATTTGATTAACTGATCATTCCCTGGGTTGGAGTAAATTCTGGTGAAGGCTACTCTGAAAGACAGAGTCTTTTACTTTAGCATCCTGGTGCAAAAGAACATGGAAGTCTAATTTCACTATGACAAAGTTCACCGGGTAGCTGGGTTCAAGTAGAATCACTGGACTTCGCTGAATACTACTTGAAATATATGGGCCATTCCAATGGGATCTGGAAGTATGTTTAGTTTTATGATTTCTTAATGCTCCTAAGCCTGACCATGTACAGATCTTCCTCAACTTCCAATGGAGCTCCATCCTCATAATCCCATCGTAAATTGAAAATATCCCAAGCTGAGAATGCATTTAATATGCCCAACCTCCCAAACATCATGGCTGAGCCTAGCCTCCCGTCAATGTGCCCAGAACACGTGTATTAGCCTACAGTTGGCCAAGGTCATCTAACACAAAGCCTGTTTTATAATAAAGTGTTGAATATCCATGTAATTTATTGAATACTATACTGAAAGTGAAAAACAGAAATGGTTGTCTAGGTACAGAAGGGTTGTACACGTATCGGCTGTTTACCCTCGTGATCACTGGGCTGGCCGGGAGCTGCGGCTCACAGCCACTGCCCAGCGCCACAGCGGAGTATCATTCCACAGACAGAGCTAGCCTGGGAAAACAGCAAACCGAAAGCATGGCTTCTACTGAATGAGTATCGCTTTTGTACCACAGTGAAGCCAAAAAATTATAAGTCAAACCATCACAAGTCAGGGACCATGTGTACTCGCAAACAAAAGCCAGAAGTCAAGTTGCTTTTAATTTCCAAAGACAAATGAGGAGCCAAATAGAAATTACCTCTTTGCAAAACTGGGAAGTGGGGAAAGATGGATATCAGTGCCTTGGCTGGGGAATGGAGAGGACAGAGAAAAGGCACAGGATAACCAGATTTATGATTACCACAAAAGTGGCATGAGGATAGAGGATTTTGAATCAGGAGACTCAGATATCTTTCCTGGTTCTGCAATACACAAGTTGTAACATCTGTGAAAAATAATGTATTTTTCTCAGGACCTTGTTTCCTCTAGTAAAGCTGGAAATAATAATATCTGCCTGTTATCAAAAATAGCATTTCTGGGGCGCCTGGGTGGCTCAGATGGTTAAGTGTCTGCCTTTGTCTACCTTCAGCTCAGGTCATGATCTCCAGGTCCTGGGATCAAGCCTCATGTTGGGCTCCCAGCTCAGCGGGGAGTCTGCTTCTCCCTCTGCCTCTCCCCCCACTTGTGCTCTCTCTCTCTCAAATAAATAAATAAAATCTTAAAAAATAATAAAATGAATAGCATTTCTCTGATGTTCATTATTACCTTTCCTGGCTTTATTTTTCTTCATAGCAAATATCCAGTGACTTTTATTTTACTCTCCTTCTCTTTCCACTAAAATGGAAGTTCCATGAAGGAAGGGATTTTGGCTTCTTTTGCTCACTGTGGAATCTGCAGAGCCTACGACAGTGCCTGGCACATTACAGGTGCACAAAACATTTCTGCTGAGGAATGAATGTGCTCTGCCCTCACTTCGGGGCTATTGCAATGATCAGATAAAATAATGAATGCGAAAGGCTTTGTAAGCTGCATATTATTATATATATATAATATATATATTATATATATTATATATATAACATATATAACAATATATAACAATATTAACATATTGTTGTGGTCTCTTATTGTCCAAAAACTATACTTTGCACCATGCCCTTCAAATATCATGGCCGTGGAAGAGGATTTTCAAAAGAGGATCCCTCTTTGTAACTGATATCTATTCCCTATGGTCAAGCCTATGCATATTCAATGACATAACTAGAAAATTCAGTCAATTCAGTGGGGAAAAAAATCAATCAATATACTGTCTGACAGTTCTTACCTTAACCCACCAGCTAACTGACTGACCTTTTCACTTTTCACACAATTGTGTTGATGTCCTGAAGACAAATCATAAATTTTAATCTGGTCTTGGCTTAAATGACAGGGAAAGAGTTTTTTTCTAGGAATGATTTTTGTTTAGCAATAATAGAATACATATAATAACATAAAGTAAAATACTAAAAATAATAACATAAAATATATAAATAACACAAATAATTACAATTCTGAGGCTAAAATAATATGTATAAGGCAGCTGGAAAAGCAAGAATTTCTTACATATATTCTAACCAGCTTGACTGCTCTGTGCAGAAGGATCGGAAAGACTGTTTACACTATCCAAGATCTATTGTGTGTAATGGTTTCTAGGTTTTCTGACTGACAGATCAATTTAAATAGCAGTTCCTAAAGAAAAATCCAAACGCATTTTGTGTCCAAATCTAAAAATTACATTAAGATTTGTTACACTTAGCCAACTGTCCTACAAATTACATTTTGCCATTTTCAAGAAAATTCATGCATTTATCATTTTTTGGTTGATTCTAGTGTTTGTTTAGTAACTTGACATGGGACTGTAAACTTCAGCTCCCAAACTTTGTTAGACACTGAATGCTGGGTAAATGGATGGTGGGGCCTAGGTTACAGGCAGTTTTGTGTGTTTTGCTTTTAAATTAATTTAGTTATAGATTCTGTTAAAGATTTTCCATTTGGCAGAACAAATTTCCTTGTACAAATTTTGTGGAGGGGTTCTGCTATCATGACAAACTCCTCTGAATTTTTAAACCACACTATGGAATCACCCAATCAGAGAATCTGTAACCAGATACTGTTGCTGTCTCTCACATGACCCCTTTTAGTTCATAAGTTCAAGGGGAAGAGCTGCAGTTTTTCTACACACTGTAAAGCTCTGTGCCAAAGTGAATGGCTGTCATCAGAGTTAGCATCTAATCTGCTACTTTTTCATCCAACTCCTTTTTGAAGTTCATGATATGACCACGGTGGGTAAAGGCAACCATCTCTCTCGATTTCTTAGCTTTTTGGAGGTTTCTGTACTTTAATATAGAGCTTCTTTGAATTGTTACCTAATTAATTATCCTCAGCCCTAAGAATTCTCCTGATTAAAAAAAAACTTTAATATTTTGACATTTTGTGTCTTTTCACAGTTTTTTACTTTAGAGACGACTCCTTTTAGGCAAATATTCAGAACTAAAAAAAGAAATTTATAATTCACTCAGTGGAGCAGAGAATTTATTAAGTCAACAGTCTTTCATGTCCTTGCTGTGAAAGGCAGCCTTTGTTCTCCTTGATGAATTTACCTATTATCTCACTCTTTGCCCAGAAGGAATTCTCAGTATCCACTTTAACAGACAGCAGGACCGACAGGTAGAAACACAAACAACAGAGTAAGTGGAAATGCCGCATCAGTGTACCCGACTGAAATTTACCGAGGCCCAGATACACTCCACAGTGACACCTGGATCTCTGGGTTATGTAGTCTCAACAATCTTATTCAACACTGCATTCACTCAGACGTAGACAATCCTAACACTATTAAAAAATTCCAGTTAAAATAACTAAATACAGGATGTGGAAGATACACTTACCTCCTGTTTAGTTCCTTTGGATCCATCCTTGCCATCTGTATTCTCCGGAGACTAGAAAGAAAATATTTCAGTGAATTGTATGTAAGAGAGAAAGCACACATTCGAGGCAGATTTGAAAAAAAAAAAAAGCTATTTCAATTTACAGGACCACATATGTCAACAGGTATTTTGTGGAGAAAAGGTACGTTTCTAAGAGGATACGCTTTACACACACACACACACACACACACACACACACACACACACACACACACAGCATTTGTCTGCATACCTGCTCTAATTTTAAAACAGGAGTGGTGCAAGAACTGATAGGAACCCCTGTTTTTATTGTGCACTCACCCTGAGCCATTTGCATTCATTTTTGATGATTCCACCACTAGTTAATGAACAGGGACCCGGGAGCCAGAGGCGGCAGGGCCAGGACTCCAGCCCACGTTCCAGTCACTTTGTTTCTCTGAGATGAGG
Source organism: Ursus americanus (assembly GCF_024610735.1). Taxonomy (NCBI): domain Eukaryota; kingdom Metazoa; phylum Chordata; class Mammalia; order Carnivora; family Ursidae; genus Ursus; species Ursus americanus. Next base: position 5,448,089 of record NC_142155.1, on the reverse strand, counting down.
GCACGATGGTAAGAAAGCTCAGCCTGAGCACAGGAGCGTCGTTTTGTCCCACACTCGCCTCGCTTTGATTTCTAGCCCACGTCTTGATAAGACCTGACAAATGTGTCATGGATTATTATCCTTCCATTATCAACTGCGGCATCTCTAGCGAACTCCCAGCCGGGGCCGGACAGCCCAACGCCCTGCCACCCCAGCTGACTTGTTTCCTGATTTTGATCCACCCCCGGAGCTGCACCTGCCCACTCTGGTGACAGCCCAAACCTGACTCCTTTATGGGAGCACAACAGTGCACACAACTGTGGGAAAAATATCCTTAGATTTGGGTGACACGGTGCAGATCCCAATATATTTTTATTGGCTACAGGCAGTAAATAAGATGGAAATGATGAAACTAATTAGAAAATTAAACTATTTCACACATTTTAAAACCATATAAAGGTGGAAGGTGATTACCCAATCTCTATGACAGGTGGGCAGAAGATATGAATAGAGTTTCCAAGAGAAAAAATACAAATAGCAAACTGACATTTGGTGTAGTGTTTGGCTTGAGCAAAATGAAACACCTACGCGGTAATGCCTATTCTGATAAAATGGGGAAAAAATTTTTAAAAGATCATAAAACCCACTGTTTGATGGGCCTGGTGACACTGTAAATTAATATGATATTTTCAAAGAAATATCAGAAATATCAGAGCAAACTGGCACTCTGACAAAGACATAACAGGACTAATCATATGATGATGCACTAACTCTAGTTTTGGAACCAGGACTCAAAGAAAGACTGTAAAAATACCGTTTTAGTGGTACTGTTTTTAATATGGAGTAAGTGGAAACAACTCATGTGATCAGTAAATAAGAGAGAAACATTTAAGTAAACTATGTAATTCTTAATGTAATGGGATTAAAAATAGGCTATGTGAATACATAGAAAGTCCACATAAAATAATGCTAAGTTAAAAAAACTGAGATTATAAAATAACATGTAAAACACAGATCAGAAGTAGATGAAGTCTTTTAGAAAGTCAAAAGCTTTTCTTCAAGGCAGACGACCTAGTAAACCTCCAGTTCTCCCTGAGGGCTGCCTGTTACCCACAGTCTGTCAGTTCACCTCTCTCCAGAACCTTGCACATGCATCTATCTTGCTTCCTCCCTCACTCCCTCCTTCTTTCTTTCTTTTTAAAGATTTATTTATTGGAGAGAGAGGGAGAGCACGAGTGGGCGGAGGGGCAGAGGGAGACGGAGACAAGCAGACTCCCCACTGAGGAGAGAGCCCGGCGGGAGCCCGGCGCAGGACTTGATCTCACGACCCCAAGATTATGATCTGAGCAGAAACCAAGAGTCAGATGCTTAACCCACTGAGCCATCCAGGCGCTTCTCATGGAATTCTTGTTTCCCAAATGAACCAACCATTTTCCCCTCTTTCCTGAAACCCTCTCTATCATGAAGGGAAACAGAGCTGCTCTTTTCTGTTCCCCACTCTCTTGCACAGGAATTTCTAATTCACAGATTTTGCTGTATCAGCCGGCCAAGTTGGAGACAGCAAAATCTTACAAAGTGTGAGCATATGAAGGCAGTCCATACGTGAACCATTTGGCTTTGCTCAATTCCATGCTACAAACTTGACCCTTCTGGCCACAAACGAGACCCTCTGTTGTCAAGAAGTGCTGGGCTCTTTCCAGGCTGCAGTGCATTAATGATAGCAATACAACTGGGAGATCACTTTCTAAACACTGACGTGTCAGATGCAAATTACTGAAAAAAAAAAAAAGAAAAAAGAAAAAAAGAAACCTGGAAAGATGCCACACACACACAAAACAGGTATAACTGAAGCTGTTAATGACTTCAGCTGAATGAATAGAAGCCTGGAAATGTGAAGAGCTTCAACTCAAGGCAAAGATGGTTTCTTTGGCAATCTCTCCTCAAGTGCTTCCTATTAACAAGCATGTAACAAATTTAGTCAGAAACAAGCCAAATAATCTTTACCCTGGGATCTGTATGGTACTGTAGCATGAGTGCAAGTCAGGACACGGGCTTGAATGCTGGCTCTCGACCTAGGAGCTGCTGTGGTCTGCGCCAGTGAATTATCAGTGGTTCAGTCTCTTCATCCTTGAATGACAGATGATAATGACATTGGACTCTCAAGCATCACGCTTAAGGCCAAGTGAGATGTTAGAGCATTTCATAGATGGTCAGTTTTTATACAGATGTTATGCAACGAAATATGTATCTTATTGAGTCTTTAAATTATCAAATGTCAAATTACATTCAACAGAACCTTAAAGGTGAGCACATCCAGATTCCCAGTAACCTTGTCATCTGTTTTTGTTGAACAGAGTAACATGGAGTAATTTCAGAAGGAATTACCATTTCAGACTGTCTTATCACACACCCTATACACCTTTAACTCTTAGCCATGAGGCTGGAAACAGGAAGGAGGGTACGGTATGAAGGGACTGAAACAGAAGCCCCAAGTTTTTGTCCCAAGGGATTGCGAGGAAAAAAGACAAAGGGGGAAATGGGAATTGGGGGTGTACACTGATGATCTCAGACGTACTTCAACCTTCTAGTGGGCTGATGGGAAGGAAGAGGTGAGTTAGATGGGATTTGAGGAATTCCAAGGGAGAAAGGTTCTCGTCTCACTTCCTAGGACAGGGGAGGCTTGTGCTAATCAAGTTTGAATCCAGAATGGTCAAGAGGGTAGAGAACCATAGTCAAACAAAAAGGTCTCATTCACATATCGGAGGCTACTTTAGCATCCGAGTGGCAAGGGTAGTGAACTGAGAGCCAGGACGGGGGTGGGAGACATACATGCTAGCCGGATGGAAGGCACAGCAGGGATTCCAAAAGTTTGGGGTACCACTGAGAGATGATCTGAGGGCAAGTCAGCAGGAAGGTGGACCACTGAACACCTGGTGACCGATGGAGACAGAGAATCAGCCAAGAAGGCCTGAACTTTGGCAAAAATCAACAGGTAGTTGAACTTTTTTGAATTACAAATTCTGAAAATGAAAGTAGGCTCATTGAAATAAAAAAGAAAAGACCCTCGAAACATAAAGCTCTAGACCAGGGACAGAAAATATAATAAATTGCCATAGACTGTTGAGGAATTAGCACAGAGTGCAAAAAAGAGCAACAAAGGAATGAACACTATGCAAGAGAGGTTAGCAGACGCGGTGGTTAACTGAGAAGTTGCACATATACCTAACAGACATTCTGGGGACTGGTAGGAAGGCAAAGACATGGTGGCTGAGAATTTTCCCAAATTAAAGTCATGAGTCTCCAGATTGAAAACTTACACCAAGGAACAAACTGGAAACAAAACAAATAAATACAATGAAACATGCTGTAGTAAAACTACAGTAAAGTGAGAAAAAATCTTAGAAATTATTAGAATTAAAAGATAGATTATCTACGAAGAATTCTCACCAGCAACTAAAAATGTAAGACATATGGAGTAATGTTCAAATAGTTGAGGATAACTGTCAACCTAGAACCTTATACCCAGCTATCACTTAAGAATGAAGGAAAAATAAAGATATCTCAGAATACAAAGACTTAAGAGAGTTTACCATCAACAGAGCCTCCCTTTCAATAAGGACCTGTTATTAGTAGATCAAATTTAGCAATTAGAAAAATGAATTCAGGGGCGCCTGGGTGGCGCAGTCATTGAGCGTCTGCCTTCGGCTCAGGGCGTGATCCCGGCGTTCCGGGATCGAGCCCCACATCAGGCTCCTCCGCTAGGAGCCTGCTTCTTCCTCTCCCACTCCCCTGCTGTGTTCCCTCTCTCACTGGCTGTCTCTCTGTCAAATAAATAAATAAAATCTTTAAAAAAAAAATGAATTCAGATGGAAGCAAAGTATATATGAAGTAATGTCTGGTAAATCTAATTAACTATTATTACTTGTAGATAATAATACCTATTTTTTCTGTGTTTAAAAAAGTATCAATAGAAATCCTAGACCAGTGCTGTCCTATAGAAATATAACATGTAATTCCATATTTTCTAATAGCCACATTAAAAAAGAAAAAATAGATGAAATTAATTTTAATATTTTATTTAACTGAATCTATCTAAAATTGTATCATTTCAATGTGTTATCAATTTACAAATTATTAATGAGGTATTTTACAAAGCTTTCTAATACTAAATCTTCAAAATGCAGCATGTACTTTATACTTAATATAAGCACATTTCCACTCAAATGCTAGGTTTTCACCAGAGTACCTGATCTATATTTAGAGTTCATAAAATTTATAGTAGTCTCACACATCCAGGTCGTTCCAAACATGTTTAAATTTTTTCAGTAACTTAATCTAATACAAGTTTTTGAATTTAAATTGATTTAAGTAGAAATTTTAAAAATTCAGCTCATTCTTTTTTTAAAGAGTGCTTAATTGCCTCATGTAGCTAGGGGCTACCATACTGGACAGCATAATTCTAGACCATAATAACCACAAAAAATGGAAGCAGGATGGATAGATGAGAAGTTAAAGCATGCTAGGGTCTGGAGGATGATACAGACACTGAATCATTTTAGACTTTGTTAAAATAAAATTTAAAAGATAGCCCTTAAAATTTTTACCATAAGGAACAGGATCTATAAACTTCCCAAATCAGGAGGGGTAGAATAAAGCAAATTCTAACAAAAAAAGTAAGGAAAGAAAAGAACAAATAATAAATAAAAACTACAAGATAAGTCCTTAGAAAAAGTCCAAATACATTAGTAATCACAATATACCTAAACAAATTATACTCATCCATTATAATGTCAAGTGATGGAGAAAAATAGAATAATATATGTGTATGATTCCACTTTTACAAATTTTAAAACATGCACAAATCCGTATTAAGGATTTACATATGACACATACATCATAAAAGTATAAAATCATGGACTGGAAGGATACACAACAAATTCTTGATAATGGTTACCTCTAGGGAGGTTGATAAGGGAAGGGAACGAAGAGGATGTTTCTAAGGAAATTTCAACTTTAATGTAACATTTTATTTTGCTTATAATAAAATTTGTGAATTTTGAGAGCTGGGTAAATGAATATTATATTATTATACTATTTTCTGGATTTTTCTGTATTTAAATTTTTTCCAAATAAAAATGTTAGCAATATTGAGGGAAAAAAAGACTAGAAGCAAACTTGTTCCATTAAGTCTAGTTAATGGAACAGTGCCCTAACACAAATTCCAGGACTAGATTTATCCATAGCACTTTCTGCACTTCTTAAATGACTTATAAATCTGGTTTATATACTGCCTCTTTCTTTTCTCTTCAAGACATACATTCATAATTGCTTCAACTGGGTTCATAGGAAGGCCCTGGAGTGGGCAAGGTGGGAAGCCAAGAGCACAACCCCATGGATGCAGAACGCTCCTTGGGCTAGCGCAGGAGGAGAGCTGACAGGCGGAGGACGGGTTCCTTCAGCAGCTGACCAACTGTACCATCCCCATTCTTTGCCTACGAAGACATGCCTGAGCCCTGCAATGAGGATGCAAAAATGCACTAAGGGGACACAATTGCAGAACCAGCCGTCCTTATCAGGAAACCAAGAAAAGAAACTTGGAATTTTTATTCCACAGATGATCCATAAGGAACCATCAGGAAAAACTACCCAATTACTGAGCTGCTTTCTCTTCCAATAAATAGCAGTTATCACTGGATTGAGGGGCACTAGGGTGGCGGTGGTGATAGGCCAGATTCTCTCCCTCCAAATTCAGGAAGATATCAGAGAAGATGCGAAAATCCTTATACCCTTCAACAGTTGCTTGGGAACAGTTCAAATGGCATGAGCCTGTGGATTTATAAGTGCAGAGAGATACTGACGGTGCTGCCCACAGCTGGGACGTGCAAGGCTAGCACCTGGCTTGTGCCATCGTTCTAAGCCACACAAGATGAGAAAGGGGAAGGCTCAGGATTCTCAGCAACAAGGGCGGGGCCTTATATTAAACTTCCAAAAAGTTTTTATTGGTAAGTGTCAGCTCTTAGTGATTTTCTTCTAAGATTGTAAGTGACAAGGGATATTGCTTTATAAGTTAAGTGAATTACTTGAAAGCCTAAAGTGTGTATGAAATTCAAGCAACCGTTTTCCAGAACAAATCCAGTCTCAACTCCTGGGTTGTCCATGCCAATGTGGGAAAGCTGGGAACGGATGTAACAATGCAAATAAACCAATAATTACTTCTTTTAACCTGGGTAATGTATTACTTTGAGGTGATTCTTCTCTAACTTGCTGGCCAATATTTTTTTAAACTTCTTATTACTTAAAATTTCTTTAAAAATTAATTTACATTTTCTGTTACAAACCAAGGCTGGAGAAAAGAAGCAGTCTAAGAGTGAGCTGGTTAGCAGAGAAAATTCTGGGAGAAAAGATCCAAATAACCCACCCAGAGAAATGTGCATATAACTAACTCTCTTGTTGTTCTGCTAAAATGAATATGTAACTCAACTATTTAACACAATGTTAATTTCCCCCCCAAATGGAGGCACTGCCCATAAAGTTCTTGAGGTTTTTCAAAGAAGAGGTAGTTCTCTTAAATACAAATATTCCTATGACACATGAAATAGACACTAAAATTTTTATTTAAGCCACAAGGATCATTACTTAACATTAGCATGGTTGTTTTTCATTCATTCTGTAGCTCTATGTTTGGGATCTGCCAATACTGCATTACTTTTTAAAATAATCTTTAAAAACCCAATACTTAGAAATGAATCACATTAAGAGGGATAATAAACTAATGTTAAATTTCTCTGCCACCTCCTTCCTTATGTCTATTAATTTCATCAACTTCTATAAACCTAAATTCATTTACTGAGGTCATGCCAGGCTAGCATGTCTTCCCAAAATGTTATTTTGTTGTTAGAGATAAAAGTAATTGAGTTAAAAACCTGGCTGTAGAAGACTGGATGAACGGAAATAAATAGCAACTACCTTTTTTCTGAGAGATACTTTCAGGGTATTCAGGTATAAAAGATAACAGAAAATAAAGAAAAAGCCATGTTCTAGGATGTTCAGTGAAATTTTATTAGCATAAATATATATAATGCAATAATGGAAGCATATCTTTAATATGAAATAAACAACCTTAAACATTTCACACATCTCTTTGGTCTGAATCGCCTCTTCCACCTGAGTTACGTTTTTCATGTGAGTGGTTTTGTACAGATGGAAAAGCACCTGACTGAAGTCAGAAGCCTGAATTCCAGTCTGGCTCCCATCTCCCTTCCCTCTGCCTGCGTTTCTTCATGAGTACAACTGAAAGATGATGGGCCCAAGATCGCATTTTCCTGACTTACTTAGCTGCTCCTGTACGTATTAACCACACTACGGAAGTGTCACTATGTATATTATAGGGATGCCTATAGGTACTGGGGTTTTGGAAAAGGACAAAACAAGGGACCCTGAATAATAATAATAATAATAATAATAATAATAATAATAAATAATAAACGACATCCATTGCACTTCCATGCAAGGCAATGAACTAAATGTTTTAATCCTCACGACAATCCTGTGAAGTTGGTAAGGTAGCATCATGTCCATTTTATAAATGAGAAATTGAGACCAGAGAGGTTAGTTAGGTAACTTGCTCAAGATTACCCAGTTGGTAATCTTGCTGGTAAGTGGAGACCTGGGATTCAGACTCAGGTAGGCTGGCTCAGATTTCACTCCCTTGAGCATTACACCTCTCAGAGTGGTATGTGTTAGTTTTCTGAATTTCAAAATTGGGTGCAGATCTAGGATTGTAGAAGAGCAAAAGGTTTCCAGATTGGGAAATATTTTAATCTGTAGATCGAGCCGAAGAGCACATAAAATGTAGTGGAATGTTTCCTATCCCCCTTCATTGGTGAGCCTCTTGGAATGAAAATAGACAATTTCCCATTAAAAATGCTGTATGTTGAGATGCACAAAATGTGCCAGTCTGGGTTTCCGAATGGTCACATACACAGATAAAAGTATTTTCATCTCACTATTAAAACTAAAGACAAAACACCAAATCACTTCTATCAGTTTTTATAGCCCTTGACAGTTTCCAATGACATTTACATTGTTGTTGTATTCGATCCTCTCAATAGCACGGGAGTATACGTGGGCAACCTTAACATTCCCATTTTACAAAGAATAAAAGTTCAAAGAGGTCAGGTGATTTTCCTCTGGTAAAGAGTGGTAGAGTCCACTAGATCCATGTTTTCCAACTTTTATTCCAGGGATCTTTCCTGATGGCTACTTTGTTTCCTTATTTGCCCAGATATGAATTAATTACTAGCAAATGGTAAACACAGTTATGATGTTCCTTGTATTTTTGTAAAACTGATAATCAGTTAGGTCTGATGTGATTGACATGTGACCACAAAAAGGGGGATAATAAAATTAAAAATTGTAATTAAGAGAAGAGGTAAAAGAAAGCAACGAGAAGTAGAAAGAATATAGTTTTAAAAACTGTATTCTACGGAACACATACAGAACTTCAGAACGAGTCTTCAAAGCTTCACATTTTGATCACCTCAAATCTTTGGTGTTTATCTCCTACATACACTATGCTTAATACTCATGACTTCCCACAAAGTAGAATTTAACTAATTCTGTGCAGTATTGTAAAAAAAACACAGCTTATACCCGAAAAGAAAAAAAAGAAAGAGGAAGAGAGAAAAGAAAAAGAAATAAGAAACCCAACACCTCTCAGGGTAGACTTCGTATTTACCTTTGCATGGGGTCACAATAATCAAAATATAATTTTAAAATAATATCACCTTACAGTAAATGTCTTAAAAATAACTTTCGTAATTAAACATTAATCTTGGTAATCCAGAACCTGAAATAAAAATCCATTCAGTCCTAGGTCCAAAAGATTTTCCAAATTATAAAGCTTTTATTCTTATTCAAAGAGTTCCAAAAACAAAAGCACCTGCTCATTTTTGAAATCCAATGCCTTAGTAATAGTAACATAATACTTACATTACAGTGTCTCAATATATTGTGTACTATGCCACATACTTATGTGTTTCTGATCACAAGGGAGTATCCCTATTATTCTATATAGAACAAATTAATGAAGACAATATATCTTGGAAATAGTAAATCCAGCAGTTTATGGTAACTGGAGAAAATATTGATTCTTAGACTCTCGATACTCAAAGATACCAATACTTGGGTGAGGACATTGTGCATATGCATATCTTGTATATGACCCTATGGTCCATTAGTTAACTGAAATACCCAGAAGGCTTCATGGCAATGTGCCTCTCCCAGAACCAGAGGCCTGGACCCTGAGACCCACCTTAGGGCATGATCACAGATAATGATGACTTGTTGGGTAACTTGGAAAAAATGGCATCAGCCTAGGTCTTAATAAAGACAACATTTAACCAAATGGTTGCTCGCGTATTTATAGAACTCTTGATTCTCCCTTGTTTCATTCACTGGGCACCTTAGTTTAAGTAAAAATACACGAGGTTCTCAGAAATAAACATTTATGGGAAGTATTGTGGTATAATAGTTAAGAGCAAAATTCTTGGGTTGAAGAGGCTGGCTTAGAATTCCTGGTTCTATTACCTTCTTGCTGTGTGACCTGGGGGGAATTCCTCCATCTTACTAAATCCTAATATTCTCTCATGTGTATGAGAAAGGCCGTGGGGCTTGGCAGTTAACAGCACAGGCTCTGGGGCCAGACTGCCAGGACTGCAGTCCCAGCTGCGCCATTTCTTATCACTGGGGCCTTCTGTAAGACGGCAGTTGGAAGAGTGCATATACCTTACTGGGTGGTCAGGAGCATTCCATTCATTAATGCAAAGTGCTCAGAACAGGGCCTGAATTACAGGAAGCCATCTAAATGTTGCTTATCATGGCCGTCATTATCATATGTGCGAGATGAGAATAGCTCCATATAACTGTTGTGAGAACAACATGAAATAATACGAAATTACACCATAATACTTCCCATATGTGCTTGTTTCTAATAGCTTCACATACTTTGGTTTAAAATAAGATGCCTAATGAATATAAAGCATATAATAGCTAAGGTTTGGTACATCCAGGCATTCGATAAACGGTAGCTATTTAAATTTTAATAGTAATAAATATATTTATATGTCGTTACCGATATGTTTCCCTTAAAGTATTAAATTTTGCAACCAATTTTGAAATTCAAAACGGTTTTTCCTTTTTCCCTGCTTCTGAATATGTGTATCATTTACTTTATGTGTGATCAACTATGCATTCGCCTTTGGCACGTCTAAATGGCCCTATTTCTGGATGTGTCCACAAGATAAAATAATAATGGACTCAATAAATATCTTGACCAGGAACCAATGCTTGATGTGACTGAACTCTTCTAAGACAGTGAAATGGGCAAAAAATAAGCAGCCAGTGAAAAAGGAATTCAACATTTTGATTTGGTTTGTTATCTTCAACACTGATTTTTAAATTACTCAGGAGACTAACATCATATTTCAACATACTAGGTACTGTGAAAGCAGACAGCTAAAATGGTGTTTATTTTAGTCACCATTTCCAAATTGTACCCTGCAGGAAAGTGGAATATATTTAACTTCGGTGTAAACAAAAGCGGTGTTTTAGGTAGAAAATACAGGAAAAGAGGATCGTTTGATAACTGATTTGCCAAGGGAATTTTAATGTTATATGGAGATATTTTTAAACATATTTTTTCTTTGAGAAAAAAACAACCTTGTAAAAATGCACCGTGTTAAAGCTTATGTTCCTTCAAAAACACTACATTTGTTATTCAGTTGTTGAACACCTACTTCTAGAACGGCAGTTAATTAAACATGCAGGGTGAAAACTACCCGCTCCCTATCCACTGCGTGTGCCGTTTGTCCTTCAACGAAATGGAAGCATGGTGTTTATCAAATAAGCCTGCTATTGCACTGTAGTTCTCTGAATAACTGAAAATATCATCGTTCCAATAATGAACACCCACTGACTGTTTTACACACGCCAGGTGCTATGCTAAGTACTTTGCGTTCACCATCTCATTTAATTCCACCGACAACCCAATGGGGTAGAACATACCTGTATCCCTGTTTTACAGACAAGAAAATGGGAGTCTTAGAGAATTAGGAACTTGGAAGTTTAGGCCGAAGTTAAGCAATGTCCCCTAAATCATAGAGTTAGTAAACAGTACATGTCAGAACCATACCAGGCTACCTCCTCACCAAGTTATGAAGTAATTAAAGCTACTAGTTGCTTCCCTCGAAAATGATTCACTCGTGCGCGTGTTCAACGAATAGTTCTACCACCTGTGCTAGGGGCGTGGGATGTTAGAAACACCACAACCATCAAATATCTCATGCTCAAGTCAAATTAGGAAGATTACAAAGTTAATTCTAAATTAGGTAATCAAATAAGGTGTGCTAATTTAGAAACATGGTGCTTGTCAGACAACCACCTTTAAATACAAGAGGGTGGTTGGGGCGCCTGGGTGGTGCAGCCATTAAGCGTCTGCCTTTGGCTCAGGGCGAGATCCCGGCGTTATGGGATCAAGCCCCACATCAGGCTCTTCTGCTAGGAGCCTGCTTCTTCCTCTCCCACTCCCCCTGCTTATGTTCCCTCTCTCGCGGGCTGTCTCTGTCAAATAAGTAAAATCTTTAAAAAAAAAAAAATACAAGAGGGTGGTTAAAAAGAAAGGCATAAAGGCCACGAAGTCACTTAATCTTTACTAATGAGGGAGGGCTATTATCGCACACAATGTAATCTCAACTGCAAACAGGCCTTGACTTTAACTTCCTCATACTTCAAAGAAAGCAAGACTTCACAGAAAATCCAGTGACAGAGCACCTTTAATAACAAACTAGCACTGATCTCCTGAGATTTAAAAAAAAAAAAGAAAAAAGCTATAACCTCCAACCCTTTTAACCAAACAACTTCTTGTCAGTGTTTTTTTCTTTGGACATGTGGTCTGGCCAAACCTTCGAATTCTCATAGCCTTTCTTGTGGCTCATTATCATTTCTTGCCATGAATTATAAGTACTTACATATGTATATTACCTGCCCTATCAGATTAAAAGATCCTTAAAAATGAGGGCATCTACTTATTCACTTCAAAAAGGGTTGGGAAAAAACACAATTCACTTATTTTCCCAACAGGATGGTACTCTGCATAAAGGTGATGCTCAATAAATGTTTATTTAACATGAAATAAATGAATCAATGAATAAAATGTACAAGCCTGTCATTTTGCAGCCTTTACTCAAACATAGGTACCATATCAATATTAACTCAATTAAACTCAGCAAGCATTTATGGATGGCATACTACATGTACTTAGGTCCTTTCATAGTCATACTGGAAAACTCAATATGGATAAGAAGGCTATTCATCCTAAATTGATTGACAGCTTCAATTCAATCCCTATTAAAATCATGGGAGGTATTTTTGCAGAAGTTTATAAGCTGATTCCAAAATTTATATGGAAGTGCAAAGAATGTAGTAGACAAAGCAGTTTTGAAAAAGAACAAAGGAGAAGAGTGATACAACCAGAATTCAGATCTTACTATAAAACCATAATAATCATGATAATGTGGTACTGACATAAGGGCAGACTTATAGACAATGGAATATAACTAAGAACCCACAAAGAAACCTTTATATTTATGATGAACTGGTTTTTCACAAAGGTACCTAAGCAATTTAGTGAGAAAAGGAGGGTCTTTTCAACAATTGGTGTTGGGAAAACTGGCTATCAACATGCAAAAACAAAAAACAAAACCAACGGGACAGTGACTTTAAACCCTTATCTCACACTAGATACAATATTAACTCAAAGTGGATCACAGACCTAAATATAAGAGTGAAAACTATAAAACTTCTAGGAGAAAATATTTGTGATTCTGGATTAGGCAAAGATTTATTAGACATGACACCAAGTGGATTTTTATGAAAAGTAAAAAAAACTTCTGTTTTTCAAAAGGCATCATTAAGACAAATTATTTTAAAAAGTCACAGACTGGGAGAAAGGATCTATAAACCATACAGCTAATAAAGGACTTGTATTTAGAACACTTAAAGAACACTAACAACTCAATAAGACAAACAACCCCATTAAAGAATGGGCAAAATATCTGAATAGACATTTCACCTAAGAGATAGATTTTGCTGGTAAGTTCATGAAAAGATGCTCATCATCATTAGTTATTATGGAAATGTAAATTAAATTTATTAGAATAGCTGTAAGCATAAAAAGTGACAATACCAGGATGTAGAACCCTGGAACCCTCATCCATTGATGGTATGTACAATCACTTTGGAAAACAATTTGAAGGTTTCTTAAAATGTTAGAAACAGACTTTCATACCACCCACCAGTTCTGTGGTTAGGGAACTTCCCAAGAGAAATGAAAATATGCCCATCAGAGACTTACATATCAATATTCACGGTATCGTTATTCATAATAACTGAAAACCAGAACAATCCAAATGTCCATCCATTTGTGAAATGATAATCAATGGAGTATCTTTGGGAACAGCAAAGAAGGAAGTACTGATTCATGATACAACACGTATGAACCTCAAAAACATTATGCTGAAAGAAACCAAACACAAAAGGCTGCGTATTGTTTGATTTCTTTTATATAAAATTTCCAGAAAAGGCAAGTCTATAGAGTCAGTAGATTAGTGGTTGCCTGGAACTGAGGTGGGAGCAGAGACTCGACGCAAACAACTTGAGAAACCTTTTCATTGTGATGGAAATGGTTCAAACTGGATTATAGTAATGCTATACAACTCTATAAATTTATTTAAAATTACTGATTTGCATACTTTGAATAGATGAATGGACATAGTAAGTAGATCATACCTCAAATATGGCCTTTTTTTTTTTTTTTTTTAAGGGAAATTAGACTCCCATCCGCACTGCTTGATAATTGCTAGACAGTCAGTGTCATCCAGCACTTGGCAGGATACTTACAGTCCTTTTTACCAGATTGGCTTTAAAAAAATCACATCTCCCTATTCTTAATAGTATACATTTCTTTGATCTCTAGCAAAACTGAACATTTCCTCTATTTGAGTCTGCTATTTCCTTATAAGGATACACATCTTTTCCATAAGGACATGGGAAACTTTTGTCTTTTTAAAATAGCAAACTTTTTTCAGTGATACGTGATACAAATACCTTTTCCCAGTTTTTCATAAATTTTTAGATTGTGTTAACAATGGGTTTTTGTCATACTGAAATATTCATTTTTATGCAGTCACATCCATCTGTATTTTCATTTACAGAGTCTGTCTCTGGTGTTATGACATGTGATATTCTTTTGAAACATTAATCAGAAACCTTGAATATTGTTAAGCATCCCTTGTGCCAAACCCAACATTATTGGGCCTCTTCACTTTAAGAAAAGAGATAAAACCTAATATCAAATTTCAAAGCTAGAGGCAGACAGCCTTTTCTTCCTTAAGCCTTTGAGTGTAAAGAGATACTAATGTTTATACCCCAAATTCATGGAAAATTGCCTCACTGAAGAATTTCTGATGTGATACACTAGACATTTCCAATAGCTCCAGTGATGAGGTACGGGGAAAAAAAAAGAAAAAGACGTGAAAATGTTTGCTGTTACTAATCATGCCAGGACCATGACTCTAGGCCTCGCTGGCTGATTCCTCTTTGTAGAATATCATATCATCACATCATAACGTGACCACGGCAGGCATTCATGGATGTCTGACCAGAACAGCCTAGAACTCAGTCACTCATGATCTCACCACCACCTCCATTCATGCATATTATCATTTTCCCTGCTATTCCACTCACTACTAAAAAGTGGTGGGTGAGCCACCACTTAGCAAACTCAGAGATCTAATGCTAACTAAGGAACTCCTTACTGTTGAGTGCATATTGCTTCAAAAAATTCTACCACAGTTATAAAAAAAAATTGGTTTAATATAACTATCATATGCAAAGATATAGATAAAACAAAGATATGATTAAGAAATAAAAGAACATTTTATATTAATGTGGATATTATGGCCTTTAAGTTGTATAACTGAGGCCTGCTTATATTAAGATAGAATCAGAAGAGGCATTCAAATGCCTGACAAAAGAAAATGACTGTTTTTCTCTGTATATATTCGAGTCCTAGCTACACTTGCAAGATCAGCCCAAATTCAACTTTCTTTCCCTATCAGTCCTATTGCGTTTAGAATCTATACCTAAACTGTATATTCTGGAACACACACATACAGTTTTAATGTTGATTCAAGTGCTTTGTGCCTGCTACTCTTAACACCTTCAGCGAATTAAACATAAGCTCCATGAGAGCAAACTATGCATCCCCATGACACTAAAGCAGTGCTAGGATTCCAGCTCTTACTCTGCAGAACCTGTTTAGGCAAACAGGGGTTCATTAAATAACTTCTCTTGATTTCTGGAAAAAGAAAAAAACGGGCCAAGATGGCACTTAAAAAAAATTATTTTAACGTAGAACAGGCAGTCCTTTAGTCAAGAAAAATAACGCGGAGAATGTAAATGCCTTAGCAGGTACCCTAGCTTTATAGCTCTCGAGTGCTAGGCACAGTTCGCCTTCAGTTCTTTTCTTTGCATCTAGGCAGGCTTTACCTAATGACAGGGGTTTCCAATGTAAGCTCCAGTGACCTCCAGGATTCCATGAGGCAGCTCTAAGGTGTGATTGATAGATGGGATGGCCGTGGTAACTATGTTAAATTTGTGGCTGCTTCTGTCCGGGTATCAACTTTAGGCTCCAGGTATAAATGAAGAGCTTTCCTATTAATCAAGGACAGGTTTTCCATCTCTGAGGAACACGCTGATGTCCTGAGGGATGACATTCAGGTGCTTGGACGCAGGCCTGCCCCTAGTCCCAGGATGCCTGGCTAGCTTCTTCACAGGAACTCCCTGCCTTCCGGAGAAATACAACAATAACCAAAAGCCAGTACTGTTCTTTTCTTCCCTTCTGTTTCCTTAAGAGAGGTGGACAATGAGAGCAAGTAAGAGTAATGGTTTCACCAACTCTGGCCCTTCAACAACAACAAGGACTCCCGCAGATCAGGGTCTATTGTAATAATGGGTTTGTGCACACCTAACTTACTGTTCTTTTAAATTTGTTAATAATTCTCAGGAAAAGGGATGGCACGAATTCACTCTATAACTCATCTCTTGATGATTGATTCTTTTGACTCTACTAGAATTCCCAACCTAGTCATTAAACCTCAGATAAATGGTGAAAATGGTGCCATCATTTTAAATACCTTCGTTCTAGTAAAACAGGCCTGGAAAGCAATATCATAAACAAATTTAAATAATGAATCTCAACTATTACTACTTTTAATATGCCATCCATCTTCTCAGGTTCCTAATCTCTTTGCATTTCCTACATTCGTCTTGACCCACCCACCACTCCATCTTTGGTACTAGCTATTGGTTGGTGAAACGCTGGGTAACTCAGGTCTTTAAACCCTAGTTCAATGGCGTTAACGCCTCTGAAGGTGTGCTGAGGAGTAAATGAAATAATACAAGTCAAACTCTTCCCACAGTGTGAAGCACACAGTATGTGCACAATAAACCCTAAGATTAAAAAAAACAACAACAAACTTTTGTTGTATTTTTTAAAAAGTGGAGGAGACAAGTTCCCATCAAATTCTTAGTAATGGCAGATAAGGCAAAAGCTTCCGTATTTTTAAAACTTCAATATTTTAAAATAATGCATTCAGGGACACAAATCAGGCCGTAGTCTTTAACTGACAAAGCAGGATATTATTTGTAATTTTGACTCAAATTTAAGACACTCACTGGTTTACATTCCTGGCAGGCAGTGGGAGGGTGCAAAGCATTTTCTTAGTTACAGCCGCCACACACCGGTTTTCTCAGGGTGGAGAAAAACCTTCCCCACTCTCCCTCCCCGGGACAACTACCAGTCGCGGTCGGACTCCGGGGGGAAACGTGCACCGCGGAGCGAGATACTTCGTGTCCCGGGCCCGCGCGGAAGGGGACGTAATAGTCCTCAAGGAGCTGAAGCTGAGACGAAAATGTGCCCAGTTCCCTGTGAGTACCGACGGACGCGGGAGCACGCGCACCCCGCCTTTCCCGACTGAGTGTGGGCTTGGGTCGCCGGTGTGGACCCGGTAGCCCCTGCCCTTGGCCGCCACAGTGGGCGCCACCGGCGCTGTCCCGTCCTGCGCGTGGCGAACTCCGCCGCTCCCGCCGCGAACTGCCAGCAGGTCCCGGCCGCCGGGCCCCGCCTGCGCCGTCCCCAGCCCTGATTGACACGGGAGTTGGTACATACGGGTCTGCAGCGGAGGCGAGCAGGGGGTGAGTGCTATTTTAAACATGGCTTTCCCTTCCCTTGGCCTCAGAGCCAACGCGGCGCGCCCAGCCGTGGACTAGGCCCACCTGGGAATAACCCCAACATCTGCCCGACTTATTTATTTTTTTTATCTCCTCGGCATGGACTTGTTTTTCCCCCAGTCACTGCTTTCCCTCCACACTAATCACAACCCGGCAGTTTCAAAGAGGAAACTCCCCTCCTGGAAGGGGGAATGGAAAGCTCTTTTGCTTCTTGTTGTTCGAGGTGGAAACCATTCCAGCTAGCATGAGTTCAAAAAGAAGGGAAGCCGCGCCGCTGGAGAGAAAGTAACAGTCAGAAATCGATGAGGACAGAGGGAGGGAGAGAGGGAAGGAGGAATGTCCGCAACAGGCATCTGAAAACAAGCGTGGAGAAGCCAAGAGATTCGCCGCAAACCCCTAGTTACTACCAAGCGCATTCCGCGCAATCCACCGCAATGACAAGATCTGCTATAAGCACAATTTGAAGGCCTTTGAAATCTTTTTTGGTAAGACTTACCTTTCTCTTCGGCATAATGACTACGTTCGTGCAGCTAAAAAGTAAAGCAACGGGCTGGAACTGCAGACGCCGCCGCTGGATGCCGCCGCTGCAGCTGCTCACGCGCAGGGCACGGCGTAGCCCGGCCTCTCCGACCTGCACCTCCGCGGCTCCCTCCAGGGGCCCTCTACTCGCTCGCCTCCCCGCTCCTCCAATGAGGAGCCCCGGCAGCCGGCCGCGAGGCCCCATTGGCTGCGGCAACATTCTAAATTCCACGAGGGCACGCCCACCTCAGCGCACACGGTAAGCGCTGTTGTAGTTTCCACTTCACCGAAAAAAATCTGCCTGGTGACTGAGCATGCCCAGTTCAACTAGTAACCGCCAAGCCACACGGTCCTGGAGTTTCATTGTTTTGCTGCTCCCTGTTTGGATCCTGTCAGTAGGAACAGTGTGGGCCTTTATAGTCAGGAAAAAGAGTAAGATTGGACATACCAACTTTATAGTGTAAGTATATGCACAGCAGGCACCTGATACATTTCCTACCCTGTAAAGGCTTGTAATGAATATTAGGTCATGGAGACCTTTAAGAGTGAGAAGATATCCTGTTCTGGGAGAGTGTGGCAATTTCTAAGGGTCTCAGTTTCCCCTTCTAGATATCTAGTGACAATAATCTCTAAAGTTACTTAGCTTTAGTTTCCTAAAATCTGTGATTACAAATCACTCACTAATTCAGCCAACTTCAAACTAGGCTTGAAGATGAATAGGATATGTTTGTTATGGAAATTAGAAAAAGAATGAACAAGGTCAGAACAGATTATTTTATATTTGAAACATATATTTAAATAAATACATTTAACATATACATAATTTAATGTTTCTCAGAGTTCTGCAAGGCATTAAGCTGACATTGCAGAGACACTTCTGAATTTATTTTATAAGATCAGTTTTACCCTGATAACAAAACCAGGGTAAAATCTCAAAGGAAAAGAGAGCTATGGACCAATATCCTTTATAAACATAGACACAAAAATCTTGAGCAAAATTTTAGTAAATCAAACCCAACAACATTTAAAAGGGTAACACATCATGACCAGTGAGGTTTATCCTAGGAATTCAAAGTTGGTTTAACATCTGAAAACTAACCAATGTAATTCATTATATTAATAGAATAAAGTAAAAAACCAATATGATCATATCAGCTGATAACAGGAAAAGCACTAGTGAATGCGTAAGCAAACTGTGGTAACCATTTACAATAGAACAATACTGAGCAATAAAAAGGAACAAAGTATCTCTACATGAACGAATGCCAAAAACAAGATGCCACATGAAAGAAGTCAAGTACAAAAGACCATATTGAATAATTTCATTCTTAAGAAATTATAGGAAAAGCAAAATTAGGCAAGCTTAGTTTCATAATCATATTAGAAGGCAAAAGTTCACATCATAGGAAAATATATTGAAGTCTTACACCACAAACATGGTTAAATCCATTTTGGTCATGCAGAGGCTGCAAATATGCATTAAATAATGTCATCAAGTAGTTAATTTTAATGCTTGGCTTTTTTCATTATTAATTTTCAAAGTAATGAATTGACATCCTAGCAAACTCCTGAAGTGGTCAATGACTTTCTTTTTGTAATATCTTTAGGAACTCATGGATTTTTATATATTTGATGTGCTTCAACCCTATTGCCATTATTACTATTTTTTTTATGCTCATATTGCCCTAGTATGAGATCTTTTTCAAGCTGATGTTTTTGACAGATTTGTCTTTGATAGATTTATTGCTTTCAGGCATTCAGTGGATCACAATATACTCAAAATAACTTGGATAAAACCAGTTCTTTGCTTGAGAATTGGATAAAAACTTTGAGGTTAATAATTTTACCATAAAAATAATATTTATAATGGAGTTGTCCCGGAAAAGAATTCATTTGCAAAATTTTTGGTGGTTAAAAAAAAAAAAATGCCAGTGAAGACATTTTTAATAAGATATGTGTGCGAAGGATGCTGGGTAGCACTTGTAATCTGGGTTGAAAATTTTTTTCTTCCCCCTGTGATGGTAAGCAGCTCACAATTTGACTTCTTCAGTTTATATTTTTCAAGGCAAACAGTCAACAGCAAACAAAATTGTGAATGTTTTTACTGCACATAATAAAATAGTTGCAATGAAAATGAAACTTGCTAGTTGGATAAAGAAAATTGATTGTGGGAACCTTGAGTCATTTGAGCCTCTTAGTTCATTTTCAAGTGACGAAAATAACAGATTAGTTTTGAAATGAGTAACAACATCAATTCTCTTTCCTTTGAAGTGGATTGCACCTGCCTGAGCAGAACACTCCAGAATGAGGGTTCTCCCTGTAACTTCAGTAGCTTTAAGGCCTGAGAAAATAAGCACGGACCTGTGGAGGAAAGAGGAGTAGGCAAAGAGAATGGTTTAGTGGGTAGCTAGAATGCCAGGTTAGGAGATAAAGACACCTGACTGAGCAGAAATGAGCACGCCTCATACAAGACAGTGAGGAGGCAAGGTCAACCTGGTAAGTAGAAAAGACTCATTTGTATATCAATATGTTCTGCTGAGTGTTTCACTTGCTTCAAAACATCAACCTGTGAGCCAGTAAAGTCTTGTCTACAAGATGTGGAGACTGTCTTAGCCAAGATAGACAATGGACAAATGAAGGGAGTTACTGCCTGTGAAAGAAAGAAAGATTAGCAAACAGACCTCTTTTCCAATTCCAATTCCAATTCCTCTTCCCTTCTTTCCTACTCAAAACAGCTGGACTCTTGGACTCTTATTACCTACCTCAGCATTTTTCAAAACAGCAGGGCAAATCCATTGGTGGTATCATGACTATCATTAAGGAAGAGAAAGAGAGAGAAGGGAGAAGAAAAGAAAGGGCAGAGCATGGAAAATGTCAAGGTGCATTTCACGTGGCAAAGGTAAGTAGTGTTTTCTAAAATGTTTCCATTTTTCGTACATTCCCACACAGACACACACTACACACGTACTTCCATGGTTGCCTATGCTTGCGCGCGTGTGTGCAGCCATGTGTGAGTGTTCTAGGTTGTGACTTGAAATGTATTTTTACTGTACGTATTGGTGAAAAGACTTTAAAGCTACTTCACAGTCCTAATGAATCTGGGGGGTTCCAGCAATTTCTTCCTCTGAAGAAGGGTGCTTAATCTTCAAATCTTGAAAGGAAGTTTTGAAGGGAAATGATCATCTCCCTCTCGATCTGTTCCTTCTTCCCTCTTTCAGGCAGGCACAGGCAGAGTTTTGCTTTATTTAATGGCAATTTGCTGGAGAATTAGTATCTAGAATCTGTATACTGTTGCTTCCAATAACTCTAATTCTGGAATAAATTGTTCTTCAGCAAATTGGCCAAAGAATTCCAGGGGTGAGTGAATTCGGGAGTGTAACAGAACATCAAAAACAACTGACAAGAGGTGGCAAAGGAATCCTGTATTTTGTTCGTATTTTTATTAGTCAAATCTCTAGTTTGCTGGATGCTAACTTTTGAAGAGACCGTGTTTAGTTTTTACAAAGTAACCGGGTCTGAGAGCCACCAGCCCCAAATCACAGCAGCTGCCTGATGCAGGTTCCCAGGCCCTAGGCCCAACTTACTGAAGCCAAATTTTTAATGACTGGACCTACTTACTGAAGCCAAATTTTTAATGACTGGACCTGCGAGTCTGCACTTCAAACAAGTATCTCCTATGATTCTTTTATGTATGTATGTATTTACGAGAGAGTGAGAGTGGCGTGCACAACTCGGAGGGGCAGGGGGAGAGGGAGAGAGAATCTCAAGCCAACTCTGCATTGAGTGCGGAGCCCGACATGGGGCTGATCTCCCGACCCTGAGATCATGACCTGAGCCAAAACAAGAGCCGGACAGGTAACTGACTGTGCCACCCAGGCGCCTCTCTCCTACAATTCTTATACTAGAACTTGAGAATTTTAGGCTAGGCCTTAGTTCTCCACAACCATTTGCCGAATGCCAGTACTTAGATTGGAATGATGTAAAAGCTTGCTGCCTGCCTACTCAACACACTTCCAGAGAAGGAGCATAATTCTGTGGGTGAAGCTTTCCTTCCATGGACCTCACCTTGTGCTCGTGCTCCATCTCCCCTCAGTTCCAGCTTTGCTTGGCATTACATGCTTCCTTTGCATTCTTCTTCCTCTTCTCTACTTGCAAGGCCTGAAGGGTCATTAAAAACTGTGCACTTGGAGATCCCTAGAATAGTACCGCCTCCCATCTTGCCTGGCAGTGCTCTAGGCAGCTCCTTGAGTCCCTGACAAGATTAAATTCCCTGGCCGCACATCCTCAAAGGGAACCTAACCTGCCCAAAGCTCCACAAACCACACACTTTCAGTGTTTTATTATTGCAGTGATTGTACAAGCATACCTTGTAATTGCATTAACAGCAGGGGGGCCGAGACATTCTGTGATCTTCTAACAGGAACCAACTTGTCGTTTTTCCCAGCTTTGAATCAGATTTAATCTGTGTGCTGATTCTTTACCCTATGTATGTTCTCCACAGTTTTCCCACCCCCAGTCTTTTTCAGGTTCAATCTCTGCGTTATTTACCTCTCCTTCTTCTTGCTGCTGCTGCTTACACTCATTGGAGTATAATTAATTTGCTCTTTGTAGCTCCCAAAGGACTATTTGGGGATGAATTAGCCATGCTCAGTAGCTAGAACCAGGGATCGGGCTACATTTGTTCAGCCATCCGTTTCTGCTGGTTTGGTAGCATGTCTGGTGCTAAGAGCCAGCCGTGTTCAAGGAGGTGAAAGTTAAGGGAAGGGACTCCTGAAGCTTTATGGTGAGGATGCAGCAAAGTAGGGACACCACTCATCCCCTTAGGGGAAAAGCCACAAGCTGCAAAGTGCTAGAAGCTAGTTAGGGGCTGTTGCAGGTCTCCCAGACGGAGTTATGCATTCTTCTAGATCCTGCCATTGGCAGTGCATCTCAGACAGGACCGCACCCTGCCTTCTAAGCTGGGAGCTTGGCTACCTATTTCTCATGTCTTCTGCATTTCTTCAAACCTCAGGATCCTTGGGATCTTGCAAGAAACATCCAATAGCCCCATTCCTGTCACTATGCACGGGGGTCCTGCCTTTCAGGGCAGATCGAACCATTTACTTTCCTCAGTGAAAACAACCAAAATCCAGGCTTAGGGAGATGAAAGTCAAATGAATCATTCTGGAAAACACTGTATGGCAATTGGTGAAGATTTTTCAGGTTAACTTGGTTAATAATGGTCATCGCTCTCAAGGCAATACATTTTTACCCAGCAGTGGAAAAGTAGCCTGAAAAGTGCCATGCTCTTTAAGGCTGTTTATACACCGAGTTGTTATTGTTGCTTTTTTTGAAGCGTGGAATTGTGTTATTCCCACAGAAAATCTCATCCTTTCCCCCTTTCTTATTCCTACTCCCACTTCTGGTTGTTGGAACCTTTAACAAATTTTTAAAAAATTTTTCCTTCCAAATAATCCAGTTTACCTCTTTATATATAGGATATGTCAAAACTTTTCTGAAGTTTTAACTATTTTTTAAGTAAATGCTCATCAAAAAGCCCTGACTTTGGAGCCATGAGGCTTGAACTCAAATCCCAAGTCATTGAACTGCAATCCCATTACTTAACCTCTTTGAAATCTGCTTTTTTTTTTTTTTAAAAGATTTTATTTATTTATTTGGCAGAGAGAGAGATAGCCAGCGAGAGAGGGAACACAGGCAGGGGGAGTGGGAGAGGAAGAAGCAGGCTCCCAGCAGAGGAGCCTGATGTGGGGCTCGATCCCACAACGCCGGGATCACGCTCTGAGCCGAAGGCAGACGCTTAACGACTGAGCCACCCAGGCGCCCCATGAAATCTGCTTTTTTTGTTGCTGTAAAATGACAATGATGATGTTGATCCAAGGCAGACACTGCTAGTCACCAACCCAATACTCACACTAGTCTTCGCTCTCACTGACAGACTTCTGATTCTTGGCGATAGGCCTGGCCAAAGCAAAACAAAAACTTCAGTTCTCCACTTCCCCAGCAGAGACAGGTTGCTACCTGACACTGTTTTGGTGAATGAGATGTGTGCAGATGTCACAAGGTCATTGTGTCAACACCACCTATAACAAGGCAGGGGTGGACCCAGTCCCACAGCTGCCTTCTACCCCTTTGCTCTTCCCCTTCTTCCATCCCAGAAGTTGATAATAATGGCTAGAAGTAGAACATTTATCTTACGTCCAAGAGGATGAGAGGCACAAATCAAGGATGAAAGAGAAAGACAGGGATGTGGGTCTCTGTGCTGGCCCTGGATTGTACCACTGCACTACTTTTTATGCATGGAAAATAAGCACCTGCTTGATCAAACCATGGTAGGTGGGTGCCTGTGACGTGCAGCTGAATATAATCCTTAACTAATACACTACCTCATAGAATTGGTGTGAAAAGTGGAGACAATAAACTATAGGAATGCACATGTGCCTGCAGCATAATACTTAACATATTTCGTTTGAGGAAAGTATATTAGTGTTGTAATGAGCACTGGGTATTATGTAAAACTGAGGAATCACAGACCTGTACCCCTGAAACAAATAATACATTATATGTTAATTAATTGAATTTAAATTAAAAAAATAAACTAAATAAAAATAAATAAATGTTTATTAATACAGAAAATAAAGAAAGTATATTATATTCCCACATAGATTATAAAATAGAACACAGAAAAATTTTAACTTTTCCTGAATGCCCAAGGGCCTGCTTATGAATGTTTAGTGTAAACCTCTTAAAATGACTTTAACATAGGCAGGGATAAGCATTATAAACAAGTTTTATTGTTGCTGTAGAATGTGCCACCCTCCCCTGTGGCCTGCTGCCATGGGTTAAGGGGTGGCTATGCTGGCTTGTTGCTCAGCTCCATCTTTGTTGTAGTATGCCTCCCTGTGCTGTAGATGCTAGAATCTGAAAACCACATCTCAGAGCCCACTGCAGCTCGGGTTCTGGGTGTGATTTGGATTTGGCCAAGTAGATGCACTAGCATGAGATTTGGAAAGCGGAGATTAGGAGGAGGCCACACTAGGCTAGGTCTGCTGTGTCTGCTGCTTTCTGTTTTCCTGCAACAATATCAGCAGAGATCCCAAGCACCGGCTCTGTGGGTTTTGCTAGGCAGGACTCCCTGCATCCACTCTGTAGACATAGACTGTAGAAGGTGTGGTATGGTCTGGAACTGGGAGCAATGGTGGCTTCCTGATTGAGAAAGTACTTTTATTCTCATGCAGTCTTGACACCAGTGGAGTCCTGACTTCAGAAGAAACAGAGCTCCTTTGATGACCTGGTTCTGGGGTGTGACTTTGTGAGTTTTCTGAAAGTGAAGGGTGGAGTGTGTTTCTTTAGTCTTCAAAGCTGTCCTTAAGCCATTGACTCCTTGAATGTATCTCTTCCTCCTTAAATTAGATACAATAAGTTCTGTTCCCTGCATCTGAACTCAAAGCTATAGAGCTTCTACTAGTGTTGTTTACAAAATATTTCCAGCTTTAAGGGGCACCCCTTCTTCCTTTTGAATCTGTGATTATGGAAGCAGATGTTGAGATGCAGACTGTGTGTGTCCCTGAGTGACCACTGTGAACAGAACCCTTTGAAGTCCCCTCCAATGGATATGGTACACAAGTGAAAATAAACCTTTTATTTAATCTATTGATATTTGGGGGAAATTTGTCATCACAGGATTATCTGTCTTATTCCGAAATGACATAGAATTTAGAACCTAAGAGCTTGGGATGCTGTTTTAATAATAAAGTAAACCCTAAAATATGTGGCATTGGCTTAACAGCTGGTCAGAGAGAATCATAATAAACTATTGCTGAACACTGGAGGAATGGATTTTCTGGTGGATTTTCTGAAACATTTGGAAAAAGTGTTGCCTGCAGTAAATTGGAAGGTAAAAGGCATACCTAACTTTAGGGAAGAGATTGAAAACATTAATATTATCATTTAATTGGCTGCTATCACAATATTACAAGAAAGAGATACGTTTGGAGAAGAATCAGTCAGTTTGCAATGGTAAATAGAAGAGACTAGAGAGGCTACAAATTCAGGGATTCAAATGCAACTGCTTCTCAACCCAAACAGTAAAGGATAAAATTGATACTTTGAGCCACAAGGGACTATTAAAACTCAGCTTTGTAACAAGAATCGTATCACTGAGCATGGCCTGAAATTCTTTTCAATTGGACCAAATGGCTCAAAATAACATAAAATTGTTCGGGGGAAAGGTGTTCTCACTACTAGGCTCAAGGAACCTACAATTAGGAAGGGAAGGAAGGAGGAAGGGAAGGAGAGAAAGAGAGAAAGAAAGGGGTAGAGACAGAGGTGGAGACAGAGAGACAGAGAGGGAGAGGAGGAGGGAGACAGGTGTTGGGACAAGAGAGCACAGAAATATGACAAAGTCATATGTCTAGGAAGGAAACATGGGAGTAGGTAAGATGTCAAACAAGTTTAAGTTTGGAAGATGGTTTCACTGCTAAAAGAGTCACCAACCTGGATTAAATGCCACTGTGGCTGTTTGAGACCTAAAATGACCCTTGGGCCCTTGAATAAGAAGTATGCTGAGAAAACTGTTCAGTCTCTAAGGCAAATATATTCTTCACTGCCTACTTCAGACAAGGTCAAGAAGAAAAATGGAAAAGGAGGAGCCTCCCAAAGGGAAAATCAATGACCATGGAGATAAATACAGAGGGGCGCCCTTCCTAGGAAACCTACATGAAGCCTATTCAGGGAAATTCCTCACCTTTGGGGTAGGAGGCATAAAACTTCTGCTCAGTCTAATATCAGAATGTAATTGGCCGGTGACTGCCACGTGTTTCCCATTCTTCCTATTTTTATTAAAGGATTAGTTTATTAAAGCATTTATTAAAGTCATGCTGATGCTGCTGCAGCACAGGGAGGGGCAGGTTCTGGATCAAGAGGAGATGCACGTGGATCTGGTGTAGTCTCTGATATGAAGACGGCCATGCATCACCCAAGGATCCTGGGCTTTGATCTTGATGTCATCACTGGGACTTTCAAGTTCTCTTCGCTCAAAAGAAATTGAGTAAATGCATTTTGTTTGCAGGAAGGAGGGTGAAAGAAATATTTCATGCCCGGAAGAGAAGACTAGGGTAATAGCACTGTTCATCGAATGTGTCGGCTTTACGTCTAATGGGATTATCCTCCTCCTCCCACCTTTTAATGTTAAGTCTAGCTACGTAACTTACTCTGGCTGATTAAATGTGAACATAAGTGATGTTTGTCTTTCCCGAGCACCATTTTTTTTACTGTAGTAAAAACCACATAACATAAAATTTACCGTCGTAACCACTTTTAAGTGTACTATTCTATAGCGTTCAGCATATTCATATGAATGTACTTACAAAACCCAGAACGTTTTCATTTTGCAAAACTGAAACTCTGTACCCATTAAACAATTTGTCTTTTTACCTCCCCTCCCCCCCACCCCGTGACCACCATTGTACTTTCTGTATAAATTTCACTACTGTAGGTACCTCGTATAAATGGAATCAATCACAGTATTTGTCGTTCTGGACTGCCTGTTTTACTTAGCATAATGTCCTCAGGTTCATCCATGTTATAGCATGTGACAGGATTTTCTTCCTTGTTAAGGCTGAATAATATTCCATTGTGTGAGTATCCTACATTTTGTCTGTTCATTCATCCGCCTTTGGACATTTGGGTTGCTTTTACCTCCTGGCAACTGTGAATAGTGTGCTATGCTGAGCACCATTTTTTAAAGTCAGTGTATGATTCACCATACTCTCTCTTTTTCCTGCTGTCATGAACAAAGGAGCAGACATTAAGATGAGCTTCTCTCAGCCTGGATCCCTGAATTATTGAAATGAGCAGTACTCCCTGCTGGCCTGCATTGAGCATGTAGGTAAATGAGAAATAAGCCTTTGTATTTTAAGCCACTGAGATTTTGGGGTCCTTTTTCTCCCCCTAGGGAAAACTGATAAGGTTTTAACTTTTAAAATTAAAATTTGACTCTTTCAAAGTTTACAGGGGAAAACAATGAACAGAGGCTCTCCCAGTGGGAAAGGCTGCTATGTTTGAACCTTATAGCTCCATTGCATCACATTGGTTATACCTTCTTCTTGAGGGTTTTTGTTTGTTTGTTTTGTTTTGTTTTTTTTGTTCTTGTCTTGTTTTCTATGGCCATATCCATGACTTCTCTTTCTTTAGCTGGCCAAACCCTGGAGAAATCCCAAGTCCCCATTTCTCATTCCTTATCTATTTGTCCTGTTTTCTATAATTTGGATGGTCAACATCATTGCACCCTATATATTTGATAGGAATGCATTTGAGCATCAAAATCCCCTAGTAACAGACGTTAGGAAGATAGATGTTAATTTTCTCCTTCACATTAAAATCACAGGGTTGAGCGGCGCCTGGGTGGCTCAGTCAGTTGAGTGCCGGACTCTTGGTTTTGGCTCAGGTCATGATCTCAGGGTTGTGGGATCAAGTCCCACATCAGGCTCCAGCTCTGGCCTGGAGTCTGCTTGGGATTCTCTCTCTCCCTCTCCCTCTCCCCCTACCCGTGCTCGCTCTCTCTCTCTCTCTCAAATAAATAAATCTTTAAAAAAAGAAAAAATAATAAAATCACAGGGTTTATATGGCAGCTCCATGACCAACTGGGATGCAGTCTCCAATCTCATTATTCTGTCATCCTCATTATGCAGCTTCTGTGTCATCTTCCAAGATGACTGATCCAGCTTTATTCCTCATGTGTATGATTTGGCCAGCAGGAAGGATAAAAGAGAAAGAGAAAGAAATGTTCTCTTTCTTTAAGGCAACTTCCAGAAGCTGCATATAGCACTTCCACTTATATCCCATGGTAGAATTTAGTCACATCAAGCATATTAAAGGAAGCTGGGAAACATGGTCTTCCTTCTGACCAGTGATGTTCCCTGCTTTCAGTAAATAACATGGAGGTTCTACTTTTGAAGAAGAGGAAAATAGATATGGAGGTTTAACTAGCTATGGCAGGCAGAATAAACTGTCCCACAAAGATATCCGCATCCTAATTCCCAGGATATTCCTGTGAATATGTAAAGATGGAAAAATGACTTTGCAGTGAGGACCTTGAGATGGGGAGATTATCCTCAACTATCCAGGTGGGCCCAGTATAATCACATGGATTCTTAAAAGGAGAGAACGTTTCCTGGCTATGGTCAGAAGGCAAGCGTGACCACAGAAGGAGTGTCAGAGAAGTTCCATGTGAAGAGGACTCAACCCACCACTTCCGAGTTTGGAGAAGAAAGGGGACCATAAGCTAAGGAATGCAGATGGCCTTTAGATGCTGGAAAAGGCAGGAGAACAGATTCTCCCCTTGAGCCTCCAGAAAAGAATACAGCCCAGCCAACACCTTAATCTTAACCCAGGGAGACACGTTGGACTTCTGGCCTATGGAACTGTAAGACAATAAATGTTTGTTGTCTTAAGGCACTGTTTATGATCATTTGTTAGAGCAGGCATAGAAAACTAGTACACTAGCATCTCAGCCACAGTGCCTCTCTTTAGCCACCCAAATATACGTGCACACTTTTTTCTTCACACACAGAATAGACTCACTTTCTGGCTGAGGGAAAAACACCTTAAGTCCTGTCCATCTCTTTCATTTACTAGAACCCCCCTCTAGATCTTGAATCTAGTCTAGTGTTTTACACTATTTTGACTAACATGTCTTGCTGGACCAAAGAGAAAAGACTCTAATGAGGCTTCATGTTTGCTTTTCACCCTATAAGGAAACCATGAGAAAATTTTGTTACAAGGTGAGGATCAATTGACTTGACTTAGGAAGGATTTGAAGAGCTCATGTCCCAATGTAAGAATTAGCATTGCCCCCAGCATCGCAGCCCATTTCTAAGAATTTCATTTTGGCTACTTCCCTGTACTGAGACCCCTTTCAGAATATATAACCTAGTGTGTCAATGTCTTTAGACTGGAGAAGTAATCTTCATTTCAGATGCTGACATGCCCCTCCTTCCTTAAAGGTTTAAATCAAACATATAAAAATCCCTGTATACTCTTGATTTTTCCCTTTATCAAAATGGCAAAATTAAAACAAATGGCATTCTGTTCCAGTTAGGATATAGGAAGTGTGACAATCACTTCCATCTTTAAATGGAAAAAAAAAATTACATAAATTTAGAGACTCATATTTTTTTTTTAAGATTTGATTTTATTTATTTGACAGAGATAGAGACAGCCAGCGAGAGAGGGAAACAAGCAGGGGGAGTGGGAGAGGAAGAAGCAGGCTCATAGCAGAGGAGCCTGATGTGGGGCTCGATCCCAGAACGCTGGGATCACGCCCTGAGCCGAAGGCAGACGCTTAACCGCTGTGCCACCCAGGCGCCCCTTAGAGACTCATATTTTAAAAGAGAGAGCTATTAAATGCAAAAAAAAAAAAAAAAAAAAAAAAGCCAAAGAAACTAAATTCCAGAGAAGGGTCAATTCCTAGCAATACATATAAATATATAATAATGATAGCAATGTAGCTGAATTTTTTTCAGAAATCACTCAGAAGTGTTATTTTCCAGTGAAAGTAAAACTATTGAAAAATTTAAAATGATTCATTATTTTTAGTAATCTAAACTTTAGGCTTTCATTTGATGTGAAAATGTAACTTTTAATTTAGTTGTTAAATTATGCAGTTATCGTTGAGTTTTCTTTTTAGCACTTGACATGACTGATAACATATCAAATAATTTTTATCAAGTTAAGCAGTAAAATATGAACTATTTTTATTTAATTTTCAAACTCCACCATACACCTGAAAGAGTGAGGAGAAACATCACCAGGCCAACAGCAGCCCATACCTGTATGCAGGCCACCTCTGGAAATGTGACTTTGAGATCAAACAATTGAGCAAGAGAAAGTCCTCGATTCACAGCCTTCTATTAGCCATAGTTTTGTAGAACTGACCTGGCATACATTTGGTACCTTCCATGAATCCAAAGTCAATGCTGCTCATGTGATACCCCTAAAAACCCAAAACTCAACAAAAGGAATGAAATACTAAGGAATAATATTTTATTAGGTAGAGTTGCACTTTAGAGAGCTGCATTCCATTGTAATACTAAGTTTTTTCCTAACACTCTCCAAGGAACAATTTTTGTTCTGTTTGGTGCAACAGTGCCCCACTGAGAATGCATAATATACATGAATTTAAAACATTGATAGAAAATATTTATGAAGTGCGTACTTGCAAGAAAAATATATTTTCCCTTGAATTATATACTTTAATTTTTTTGTCTTCTTACATGTAATTTTATATGTACAAGGGTTACTGCCCCCCTCCAAAAAAATTCCCTAACTTGAATACAGAAGTCAGTGATGCCAAAGTTGGTTTAAATAGAAATTCATTTTGGAGTGCACTTTTTCTAGAGACTTCAGGGATCATCTTGTATGGTGTGTCCAGTCTAAGATCTTTGAATAATTACAAAGGTAATAATGAGATGTTGTGAGCTATTTTCAATATTTCAAAATGCCTTGACAAAATCCTACTTTTGCTGGGCTTCCCCCCTCCCCCGCCATAATGTGCTCAGATTTATAGGTCTTTGTTCTATAAAAACAGGACATCAAATTGGTGCTTAATTACCTGATGAAATTGACATCTCCTTCTGGCCCAATCACCTACACTGCCCTCTGCCTCCCACAGCTTCCTCCATCTGTGTGGCCACCATTCCTAATCCCCCTTAGAGATTTGTCAGAATTTTTAACAAAACAAAAAAATGAAACAATTGTTGCTCACCAAGTGACTTTTGCTAGACATAATATTTTGAAACACAAGGTCCATGGTTAAGAATTATTAGCAGGAGAGTTTAGTAGTGAAAATGTTTCAACCTCTCATCTGGTTTAATGTTCTACAAAGGTCTAATGAGGTCAAATGCATTTTCCAAGGTCATGCAACTGGTTAATGTTGGGGATAGGACCAAGTCCCAAATTTCTGACTAAAACCTGTTATACTATTGACTATATTAATGCTGTCATCAGCATCAACAGTATTAAACACTTGTGCCATAAGTGGCATGAAGGCCATTTCCTGTGGATAGAGGTTAGTAGCTGCCTTCACACCCTAAGGCTTATAAGATCTACTTCTCCCTGCCTGCTTGTATGCCAGGGTATTGTCGTCAGCCCAGACACAGCAGAAGGCTGGGAGGCAGAATACTGGTGCAGCATTTTTGACAGATCGCTGAAAGCAAGCTCGTGTTGTCTGTGACTGCTGAGTTGCTCTGTGATAATTGTGGTTTGCAACAATGTCCCTAAGGCACTGCAGGTTCCCAGGATGTGATATGAAGTATCAAAGAGTTATTATATTTGGAACAGTTTTAGCATTTACCATATTTGATAGTATTCTAAGGTCACAATATGGCAACTCTTAGTCAAACACAATTTGTTTAATTGGACCTTAAAATAAGATTTCTGGAATACAATTTAATAGAAAACTCAAGGTCTAGAGTCATATTGCTTATTTTTATAGTTTATACTTGCTATTATAGTTTTACTTTTGCCTCATCAAGTCTTTGCTGACAATTATGGTATGGGTCTCAATGATTTTTTTTTTTTTTACTTGTTCAAACTACTTAACCTTTTGAGTTCTTTAAAACACAATTAACTCATCAATTATGCATTTGTTCAATAAACTATTGAGCACTTAGTATGTGCCAGATTTATGCTAGGTACTGGGGAGATACTGGTGAAAATAGATCTAAAACTTAGGGACAGTGATTTTTAAGGAACAAATGAAATTATAATTGTGATGAGTGTCACTGAAGGGAAGGAGTGGTAGTGTTACAGTTTATTAAAGGCAGATTTGATAAAATTGGGAATAACAGAAAATGATCCCTTGAGGAAGGAATGATTAAGCAAAAGTCTCAAGAAATAGCCTTTAAATAAGCAAAGAAGGCAGAGAAGAGTCTTCAGGCAGAACAGCATGTACAAAGTCTCTGTGGCAAGAGGGTGGTTCAGTGAAATAAAGGGCAGTGTTGCTGGTGTGGAGAGAGGGTTGGAGGTTATTATATGAGATGATGTGAACTAGGACCAGATCATGCATAATTTGTACGCATTGTTAGGTCTTTTTGCTTTATTTGGAGAGCTGCTGAAAGCATTGGAGGAGGTGGGGTGATTAAAGTTTGTTTTGGAAAATCATTCTTACAGCTTTGTAAAGAATAGATCAGAGAGGTAAGAAGGAGGTATTGAGGGCTATTAGGAGATTATTTTAAGAATACAAGTGATAAATCCTGATTGTTTAGACCATGGACTCTTTTTTTTTTTTTTAAAGACTTATTTATTTATTTTAGAGAGAGAAAGGTGTATGCCTGTGAGTGGGAGTAGGGACAGAGGAAGAGAGAGAATCCCAAGCAGACTCCCCACTGAGCATGGGAACCTGACACAGGGCTCGATACCACAACCCTGAGATCATGACCTGAGCCAAAACCAAGAGCTGGATGCTCAACCAATCAAGCCACCCAGGTTCCCTAACCATGAGCTCTTAATAGGGGTGATATCACCCCCAACAGGGAAAAATTGGTTCATTGGGGTCAAAAAAATCTTAGCTATCATTATTATTATAGTTTGTGACCCTCAAACTCAACTCTGGTTGATAAAATCTTATTCCTCTGTATTTAATATCTCTCATTGGGTTTTAGTGTTGTTTTGAGGTATCACATGAGCAACATTGGCATTGGATTTTTGGATGATACACAAAATGTATGCAAAATCAGTGCTACATAACAACGGAATAGATGGCTATAATTAGGACTTTCTCTTGCAGGATTATTTGATCTTGAATTCATATTACAAGAGATGGTCTGAGTATGGGGATGGGCTACTTTTGGCTACCTTAGATGTTGTTTATGTTTGATCTTAATGCTTTTGTGTATGAGTTGGGCTTTGAGAATTAAATGAAAGCAGTTTAAATTTTGTTATTTAATTTGACAGAAGTTAATCAACTCATCATTCATCTTATCAAATGTTGAAAAGAAACATGTCAACAATATCTGAATTGGTATCTAGCAGCTAATTGAATTTTATATTCTAATATCAGGCAAAAGTCAAAGTCAAAACTAAAATAACTTTAAGAAATTAATTTAAAAAAATTAATTCAGTTTTTAATAACTATTGCTGGAAAATACAATTTTATTTATTTATTTGAGAGAGAGGGAGAGAACGAGCAGGGGTAGGGGCAGAGGGAGAGGGAGAAGCAGGCTCCCCACTGAGCAGAAAGTGGGACAGCAGGCTGGATCCCAGGACTGTAGGATCATGACCTGAGCCAAAAGCAGACACTTAACCAATTGAGACACCCAGGTGCCCCTGAAAAATACAATTTGTTGATTGTTTTAAGAAAAACTTGACTACATGTCTATTATTAGTATGTATTTATATAAATTTCTCATTTGCATTTATGCATATATTTGGTACATTGCAACTTACATAAGCATATAAATTATATTAAAATTTACCTAGTGTAAATTGGGAAGGGAAGGGATAAAAGTAGAGGATTGCTATTTTCCACAGTAAGCTTCATTTAACATTTAAAACAATGTACATGTACAACTTTGATAAAAATTAAAACTTGTAGAAAAAAGGTTAAATGACATACTTTATTCAAAATCATCAGTCAGACTACCTGGTTTGTAATAAATAGCTAATAATTTTTTTTATCCATTAGAAAAGAGTTACACAGCAAATACAGTTTTAAGGTTAAGTTAAATGTTGTTAGCTTTCTAATTTACCTTTTAACTTCAAAATTTCATTTAGCTATTCTTAATCCTATAGTGAATAAAAAAACTTCTTTATTCAATATACTTACTCTTTTTGTATATAAATCGCAACTATACAGTGTATTTGTGGTGTTTATATTTTGTAGATAGGGCAATTAAGAAAAAATGTCTAAAAAGGCTTCTTAGGACATAATAATGAGGAAAAGATTAGTAAAAATTATTTAGATTAGGATGATGGAAGTAGAAATGCAGAAACACAGAAAATCTGGGGGGAGGTAAGTCAACTAAGATTTGATAATGAATGGGATTTGAAGAGTGAGAGAAAGGAAGTTGTGAAAGATAATGCCTAAGTCTAGTTTACACAATAACAAATGATTCAGCCAGGCACTGAGATATGGAAGCACTGGGAGAGTACCAGGAGTTTTTCATTTCCTTGTTTATTTTGTGGAATCTATTAGTGTGTATGTGTGTATTTGTGGGCAACATTTAATGAAAAGGTTTGCAAATACTGACTTTTAGGTGCCTATAGTAGGCAGAATAATGGTTTCCTCAAAATTTCCACATCCTAATCTCTGGAAACTGTGAATAAATTGTTACATGGTAAAGAGGAATTAAGGTTATGGATGGAATTAAGGTTGTTGATTAGCTGGCCTTAAGATATTAATGGTAATCCCCAAGGAAACCAATAAGAAAATAACTGAGATATATGGTAAAAGATAAATTCTATAAGGGAATTAAAATAGAACACTAGAAAGTATTTAACACAAAGTAAGGCAGTAATTGAGAAATTGAAGAATGCAAAAGACACAAAACACATATAAAACAAACAGCAAAATAGAAGAATAGAATAAAATTTATCTGTAGACCTAATGGATGTCTATAGATAGAAAATCCTAGCTTATCAATAATTACATTAAACATAAATGGATTAAATTCTTGAGCTAAAAGACAGATTGGCAGATAGATTTAAGAACAAAAAAACAAATTAAAAAGACCCCAATGACCCAGCAGTATGTGCCTGAGAGTCACTTAGGATCTAAAGACAAAAACATGTTAAAAGTTAAAGGATAGAAATGAGATACTTGTAACCAAAAGAGAGTTGTAGTGGCTATACTAATACTAGCCAAAATAGACTTAAAAATAAAAATTAGTTTTATAATTTATAATACTAGAAAGGTGAACATTTTATAGTGATATAAGGTTAATATGCTAGGAAGATACAACAAATATAAACATCTATGTACCTAGCAGAGGCTTAATATGTATGAAGCAAAAACTGACAAAATTGAACAGAGAAATAGTCAATGCAACAATAATACTTGAAGACTTTGATATCTCACCTGCCATATGAATAGGGAAATAGAAGAGCAACAAAGAAATAAATTTGAACAGCATTATAAACCAACTAGACCTAACATCTATAGAAAACAACCCAACAACAGCAGAATATATATTCTTCTCAAGTGTGCATGGAATGTTTACCAGGATAGACCATTATGTTACGCCATTATGTTAAACACATTTCAAAAAATTTAAAAGAATTGAAATCATACAAAATACGTTCTTTCAACTACAATTGAGGGAATTTGGAAATAAAAAAACAAAAGGAAATTTTGAAAATTTACCCAAATGTGGGAATTAAACAATACACATCCGAAGAACCAATGATTCCAAGAAGTCACAAGGGAATTTAGAACATATTTGGAGATGAATGAAAGTAAAAGCATAACATACCAAAACTTATGGGAAACAGAAAAAAAAAAGTAATCAGAGGAAAATTTATAGCTGTAAGCTCTGAGAATAAGAAGGAATATTTTAGATCAACAATTTAAACTTCTATCTTAAGATGTAAGAAAAAGAAGAGCAAATCAAACTCAAAGAAAGAAGAAGGGTGGAAGTGATAAAGACTAGAATTGAAATAAACAAAATAGAGAAGAGAAACATGATACAGGAAATCAGGGAAACTAAAAGTTAGTTCTTTGAAGAGATCAATAAAACTGACATATTTAACTAGACTGACCAAGATAAAGAGAGAAGATTTAATTACTAAAATTAGGAATGAAATAGAGGACATTGTTAGCAACCTTACAGAAATAAAAAAGCTTGAAATACTATAAATAATTATATGTAAACAAATTTGATTGCCTAGATAAAATGGACAAATTCTTATGAAGATACAAATTGCCTACACTGACCCAAGAAGAAATAGAAAATATACATTGATCTATAATAAGCAAGAAGGTTGAATAAGTAATCAAAAACCTTGTATCGAAGAAAAGCCTGGGACCATTTGGCTCCATTGGTGAATTCTACAAAGTATTTATAGAAAAATTAGCACAAATCCTTCAAAAACTCTTCCAAAAAATAGGAGAAAAGGAACACTTCCTAACTCATTCTGTGAAGCCACTATTACCCTGATACAAAAGCCAGATAAGGACAACACATGAAAAGAAAACTACAGACCAATATCCCTTGTGAATCTTCAACAAAATACTAGTAAACCAAATCCAGCAATGTATTGAAAGAATTACATAAAATGATCAAGTGGGATTTGTTCCAGGAATCCAAAGTTGTTTCAACATAAAAAAAATGAATCAATGAAATATACCATATTATAGAATAAAGGGGAAAAAAAAACCCTCAACATGATCATTTCAATAGAAGCAGAAAAAGCATTTCTGATAAAAATATTCAATAAAGTAGGGGCAGAAGGGAATATCCTCAAAGTAATAAATATCTATGAAAAACCCATAGCTGATATCATACTTAATTGAAAAAGGCTGAAAGCTTTCCCCCTAAAATCAGGAACAAGCAAAGAATGTCTGCTTTTATGACTTCTGTTCAATGGGAGGGGAAGGGGAGAATCCAAGTGGAGTGAAAGAAATAAAAATACCTCTATATTATAGTTAAGTTCAACAAGTTTGCAGGATACAAGATCAATATACAAAAGTGAGTTGTGCTCTATACATTAGATTAAGTAATCCAAAAATGAAATTAAGAAAATTATTTCACTTATAAAAGTATGAACAAGAATAAAATACTTTGGAATAAATTTAGCCAAAGAGGCACAAGATTTGTACACTAAAAATTGACATTGCTGAAAGAAATTAAAGAATGCCTAAATAAATGGAAAGACACCCAGTGCTCTTGGATTGGAAGACTTACTATTGTTAAGATGGCAATACCACTCAAATTAACCCACAGATACAATGCAATCCCAATAAAAATTTCAACTGTCTTTTTTTTAAACAGAAATGGAGAAGCTAATCCTAAAATTCATATGGAATTGCAAGGAACCTCAAGTAGTCAAAATAATCTTAAATAAGAAGAACAAAGTTAGAGGACTCACACTTCCTGATTTCAAACCTTACTTCAGAAAAATCAAAGCAATGTGGTACTGGCATAAGCATAAATCTATAGGTCATGGCATAGAATCAGAGTCCAGAAATTAACTCATACATCTGTTGTCAATTGATTTTGGACAAGGGCGCCAAAACCATTCAAATGGGGGAAGAAATAGTCTTTTCAACAAATAATGCTGGGACAGTTTGATATCCACATGCAAATGAATGAATCTGGACCCCTTTCTCATACAATATGCAAAAATTAATTCAAAAGGAATCAAAGACCTAAATGTAATATCTGAAACTATAAAACTCTTAGAGGAGAACATATGTGTAAATCTTTATGACCTTTGACTAGGCAATGGCTTCTTAGACAACACCAAAACCACAAACAACCAAAGATAAAATAGCTACATTGGACTTCATCAAAATTAAAAACTTTGGGGTGCCTGGATGGCTCAGTCGGTAGAGCATGCAGCTCTTGAACTCAGGGTTGTTAAGTTCAAGCGCCACCCTGGGTGGAGAGATTACTTAAAAATAAGATCTTTAGGGGCGCCTGGGTAGTGCAGTCGTTAAGCGTCTGCCTTCGGCTCAGGGCGTGATCCTGGCGTTCTGGGATCGAGTCCCACATTGGGCTGCTCTACTGGGAGCCTGCTTCTTCCTCTCCCACTCCCCCTGCTTGTGTTCCCTCTCTCGCTGGCTATCTCTCTGTCAAATAAATAAATAAAATCTTTTAAAAAAAAATAAGATCTTTAAAAAAAAATTAGAAACTTCTTTGCATCAAAGCACATACACATCCAGAAAAGTGAAAACCCAACCCACATTATGGGAGAAAATATTTTATCACAAATCTGACAAGGATCTAGTATCCAGAATATATAAAAAATTTTTAATTCAACAATAATTAGAAAGGGGCAAAAGATTTGAGTGGACATTTCTCCAAAGTAGATATATGAATGGCCAAAAGGCATATGAAAAGATACTCAACATCATTAGTCCCTAGGAAAATGCAAATCAAAACCACAGTGAGATATTACTTCACAGCCATTAGGATGGCTATAGAAATAAAAAAAGAAAAGAACAAGCATTAGTGAGGATTTGGAGAAATTGGAATCCTCTTACTCTGCTGGTGGGAAAGTAAAATGGCCCAGCCACTTTGGAAACTGTTTGCAGTTCCCGAAAAGGTTAAATATAGTATTACAATATGATTTTACCCCTGGCTCTAAAAACACACGTTCATACAAAAACTTGTACCTGAATGTTCATAACAGTATTATTCATCGTAGCCAAAAGTTGAAAACATCCCAAATATCCATAAACTGTTATCAATGGATAAACAATGTGTGGTATATCCATACAATGGAATATTTTTCAGCCATAAAGATCATGAAGTACTGATACATGGCACCACAGGGAAGAACACTGAAGTATTGATACATGCTACCACAGGGATGAACTAAGTGAAAGAAACCAGACACAGAAGGCTATATATTGCATGTTTCCATTTCTATTTCCATAATAGGCAAATCCTAGAGACATAGAGTAAATTAGTGGTTGCCAGGAGCTGAAGGAAAGAGGAATGAAGAATGATTGCTGAGGGGAATAAGATGTCTTTTTGGGGTGATGGAAAAGTTCTGGAATTAGCAGTGATGCTTATACGACTTTGTAAATATACTAACAACGATTGAATTTTATGCTTTAAAATAGTGAATTTTATGGTATGTGAATTACATCTAAATTTAAACAAACATGAGGAAGGAGGCAGAAGAGCATCGAAGAAAGAGATGCAATGTTGCTAGCCTTGAAAAGTGAGAAGGGACCATGAGAGCAGGGAAGGTGGAAGGAGTGAAGGTGAAGGAGTGTAGTGAAGTTAGGGGTAACAGGAATGGCAGCCACAGCATTGAATCCAAATTTTTTGAGGAGAGTGAAGAAATCTTGAATACTCATTTTGGAGAATGGGAGAATAAATTGACCAGTGGGATATAGTAGTATTTTTGCCCTTTTCAAGAGCCTATTTAAGGATTTATCTGTAGTAGTTTGCTACTGTTGTCTTAAGTTGTTCACAAATTATTTTATGTGTCTTAGACTTTTCACCCCAAATTGTATTTTAAAACTCTTCTGATTTTCTCTTGATGCCTAGAACAGGGTTGAGAAAGCATTTAGAAATATTTTTGGGTTGATTAACTGGAGTATTCAATTAATCAGAATATCATAGTTCCCAACCTTTCCAAATAAAGGAGGTTTACTATAACATGTTTGTAAAAGGCAAATAATCTAGATGTCTGTCCCCAATTCTGATTTCAGTAGAAGGCTTCCATTAAAAACAGGCAAACAAACAAAAGGTCAGTTACAGAATATCTGTTTTAAAGTTCAGAAGAAAAAAACAAAAAGACTTTATCCCACAAAAGCTAGAAGAACTTTTATTTTGAAGTTAACAAACCTCTTTATTTTTTAAGTTTATAGATTCTTTACCATTGGAATATACATTCACACTGGTGTCGAACAGTGAGAAAGCAAAATCCTTTTTGAGGAAGCAGATGGTGAAATATGACATGAAGCGTGACTCTGGGCAGAGATAAGGAGCCTCCTTCTGAACTCCTTCTCTACCTGTTAGAGCCCACAAAAATGTGTGTCTTTGAAATTGAACTTCTCTGAGACCCTGTTCCATTCAAGAGGCTGATGAAAAATGTGACCATATAGCTACAAATGGAAGTCTCAGAGTATGTGAAACATAGCAACCAGGAGAAAGTTCCAAGGAAATCACCCAGCAACAATCAGGAACTTGAAAACAAAGCAATCCGGTAACCAAAACATAACCCAGACCTGCCAAGGAGTCAAGGAAAAAAAAAACAACACTCGATGCAGCGTGGAGATGCTCTGTGTCAGGTTAAAGGCAGCAGAGTAACAAGACTTGTACTTGCTTACTCATATTTACTGTATGCCTACTACGTGCCAGTGCTTTGATGCAGGAATTCTGATTTGAACAAGAAACAGTCCCTGTCTTCAATAAAATAATAATAATAATGTATTCTTTAAACCCCAACAACACAGTGTGGTAAATGCAAAGGTAGGTCATCAGCAGAGTGCCATGGGAACACAGGGTTGGGGAGTTAAGAGCCATGTTTAATTTGAGGTGTCTTTAGGACACTCAAGTGGATCTACTCATTTGGCAGTTGTATTTACAGGTCAGAGGTTGGAGCAGACAACCTGAATGGTGATGCTGGTGATAGGAATGTGTATAGATTGTAGTGGAAGTTGTGAGTTTGGAGAAAACCACGGAGAAACTCATGAAAATGAACTAAGAGCTCTGGGGAGCATTGGCATTTAAAAGAGAAGCCAGAAGAAAGGAAGATGGAAGGAGGTAAATAGAAATCAACCGGAAAAAGAAGCAGCAGGAGACGGAGGGAAGAGAGGGCACCAAGAAGAAGTCAATGTTGCACAACACTCCAAAGTTTACATTGAATTTGAAACCAAGGAGGTCATTGGTGACATTCATCAGACCAGTTTAGATCAGTGCTGGGTGGAAGCCAAGTTACTGTTGTTGAGAATTTATGCTGGTTGAGGAAGGAGGGGAGCAAACGTAAATATTTCCATGGTATTGTAAAGAAGAGTGTTACAGTGTTTACATTTGAATGGCACCCTTTGACACAGACCTGCTAGTGGCTATTAAAGTTATCACTCTAGGCTGTATAAAGACTCCTCCCTCACTTAAGATCTGTGATCAAACCCTGAGAAGCCAGGAGAGAGTGCAAAGTGAACTGACACTTTACAACAGTGATTGAGTGCAAGGTCCTATAAGTACATGATTTCATTTAATTCTTACAAAAACCTTACAATAAAGTTATGTTAGCTTAAGAGTCAAAGTAATAATAAAAGTGACATGTAAGTTAAATAGCGTTCCTACTAACCTCAATGATCATCACTTTGCTTTGATTTAATAGCCTCAGAAAGACCTTTTATTTCTCTTGCTCATGGTTCTTTCAGATTTTGAAAAGCCTTTGGCCATCAGTTGTCGGAATATTGCATTTAGGGTTTGTTGCAAGCTGCATCATGGGATCATTGCCTACATCAGAGCAACTGCATCATGGGATCATTGCCTACATCAGAGCAACTGCATCATGGGATCATTGCCTACATCAGAGCAACTTGCTGTTGGGGCTCAGGTCTGCTCACTTGGCTGATTCATCTTCTTCCCAGGTGATCCTCAAACTACTGTTTCTTTCAACCTCTATTTTTCCCCCTTTTGGTCTTGATCTGAAAAGATTGTGTTGTGTCTAGAAGCTGTGTCCAATCCTATGATGATTTTCTTCTCCTGGAAAAATGTACTCTGAGGATCTAGTTTAAATTATTCACCTGCTACTTGTATTCCGATTTCATATCAGGTTAAGCTGTGTGAAACTGCTGTTTTGGGAGGTCAAAAAAATTAAATGCCAGAAATTCCCCGTAGGCTTTTGGTGATCACTTGAGCTTCGTGGAGGAAGTGATGGGAATATTGATTCTTGGTATCTTAATTTTTATGCAATTTTTGTGTATTTAGCTTCTATTTTAAGATTTGTGTTGTTTACATAATTAGTAAGTTCGGTCTATTATTTTAGTGCCTAGGGGGTACAGTCACTTTCATAGAACAGGACCTCAAAATGGAATAGGTTAACTGAGGAATTCTGTTTAAAGCTCTCTCTTGTTTAGAGAATGTATATCCAAGAAGCTGAGTTTTTATAGCAGTTTTTGAAATAAGAAACTATCAAGAACTGGTCTTTCCAGCCCACCTGTGAACAGCTCTAGGCACTTAAATCAGGTCTTTGTGTTGCTGAGTAATGTACCTTAGACAAATTCAGATCTGAAGCTAAACCTTACCCCATTTTCAATTTCTCAAACAACGTGTGAACAAAACCATATTTACTTTAAGTATCAAGCTGTGTGTTTATGTTGACAAAAAATATTAAGATGAAATCACATAGACTAAATACCTACTTGTTATTTGGTTTAAGAATTCATTTAAATACATTCTTATTTCCTTGAGGCTTAGACTCTTAGATCAGAAAGCCTATTTATGTTACACTTTAAAATCAAGCTATTAAACAATTCACTGAACACAAGCAGAATTCATCACCTCCTTCAAATCATTCTGGAGTAGAATGAAAGAACCTCAAAGTGGAAAGTCATCAAATCCAATCCCAATCCCTTATGTTTGAAGAGCCTATAAAACAGCTTCCATATAAGAGTTAATGAAGATATTACTTATACTTTAAATAAATATGACTTTAACTTCAATCCATTTGTCCTAACTATAATCTCTGGTTCCAACATAAACATATCTAATCCACTTGTAAGTGACGATCATTCTGATCTTTTAGGAAAACTATGATACCCCTTCTAAGGTCAGAATTATTGTGTGATTTTGATGTGTAGTGTTGTTTGGGGGGGAAGGGAACACACAATATACTTCCATTCTTATGTTTCCAGTCATAATTTCTA
This sequence comes from Ursus americanus, assembly GCF_024610735.1. NCBI lineage: Eukaryota > Metazoa > Chordata > Mammalia > Carnivora > Ursidae > Ursus > Ursus americanus. The sequence goes on along the minus strand of NC_142155.1, from coordinate 5,404,690 downwards.
CCTTGCCATGTGATAGTGATATTTGTGTGCCCAAAAAAGCCCCAAGTTCAGTTTGTGATGTTTGAAAATAGACATATATTTAATATCAAACAATAATATATAAAATAATTCATATAATTGATTCTTATACTTACTAGTATCTTTATTTGGGAAAAATAGTACTGAATCTAGAAGAAAAGAAATGAAAGGACTAGACAAGTGGTCCCCAAATCTAAAGAAGTGTTTAAGAAATGTTTTCTTATTAAGGAATTCAGAGAAAAAAAAATAAAGTTGGAAATAGAAAAGGTATAATTAGCCCTGAAAGTGGTCACTTGTTAAAAATAAGACAAACCTTTTTGGGAAGAAGAAAGGAAATGGTTGCCTATGGGCTAATATTGTTGTAGGAGAACTCTCAAGCATTGCAAGGGCAGGACTATGAAAGTGTGCATAGCCAGTTTTAAATTAACTGTGCTAAGTGAAGTCTGAGGGGTTCCAAGCTATCAAAGCGTGTAATGGTTTAGGAATGGAGTTTTGTCTAAAATCCTTAGTAAATTACCAATATGGAGAGTGGGAGAAGCCTTGGTGTTGGGCGCTGTTAGTTGAGGCATAGAAGAAACACAACAAGGTGAAGTAGAACAGATTCCAGAGGCATAAAAGGAGAAACAGGGATGGCAAGTCTTGGCCTTTCATACCTGTGACCTTATCCTAGTGTGGTGTAGTCAGAGAACGTTAGAGCTGGAAATGACCTTGAGAACCTCGGCTTCTACTGCTTCATTTTCAGATGACAAAATTGAGCCTCCGAGAAAAGCTATATGATGGTAGACAGGGATTTGAACTGAGTAATCTTGTTCCCATTCTTGATGAACAAATTATATTATTTAATATCATCTAAGCTGTTCTCATTAGTTATTGCTAAGGTGTTATTATAATAAAAGTGATGCAGTGGGTGCGTGTAAATGGGAATGAGCAGTGGTATCATCATTACTATTTTCACTGAGCTTTTGAAAATGAAACTCCACATCCATCCTAGATCAAATATTTGAATAATCCCCTAGAAGCCTAAAGACCAGATTCTAGATCAAACCTCTAAACTGCTTTGTTTGTCCAATTTCTGGCCTTCAACATTCTTGGTGGGAAATGATTATCGACCCTCCTCAAAGAGGGTATATTGACAAAGCACAGGTTTTAACGCCTCCATTGGATGTTGCATGGAGAATCAGAGCTGATGCTCTTCTTTGCAAGTGAGAGGCCATGGTGGGCAGATAGGTCAGAAAACGCCAAATCTTTGGACTCATCATCCTTCATCATCATCCTTCTGTAAGCCACCCTCATTGGTGGGACAGAGCACTACCAAATGTCTTGACAGAGCTCTCGTCAGCAGAAGTGTCCAGCTCCCAGAAATGAATCCAGTTCATGGTGTTTGCTCTTTGCTCCTGGTGACAGGCCCTTCCAGGGGCTGCTCCACTTGTCAGCCACATCTCCTGAGGAGAGAATGCTCTTCTAGAGTCTTCCAAGTGCCAAGCTCAAGCTCCTTCAGGAACAAGACAGCTCTATTATTTTTTCTAAAGGCTTCTCATGTTGCAGCTCCTGTTTTATTGCAGTGTTTTCTGAACTTGGGCTTCAGATGCCTGAGAAGCCATTGAATTACCCCAAGAAAATGTGAATCAGTATTTACATCAAGTATGTCTGTAACTGAAAAAATAACATTAATTAATGGTTATTGTGCTTAATATCCTGCACTGTGCCAAAGCCCATTGTATACATTTTCTCATTTAATCTTCACAAAAATGCGGGGCACCTGGGTGGCTGACCTGGTTAAGCATCCAACTCTTGATCTCAGCTCAGGTCTTTATTTCAGGGTTGTGAGTTTGAGCCCTGCATTGGGCTCCATGCTGGATTTGGAGCCTACTTATCAATAAGTAGATAGATAGATAGATAGATAGATAGATAGATGATAGATAGATAGATAGATAGATAGATAGATAGATAGAAAAAATCTTCACAAAAGTGCTATGAAGTTGATAGAGTGGCTACTTCTATTTTGTAGATGAGGAAACTCGGCCTCAGAGATGTTAAATAAATTGCTTAAGATCACAAAGCTAGCAGATGGACAGTAGTCAAACCCAGGCCCTCGAATTTCAGAGTCTATAGTCTTAACCATGGTATATCTCTTACATATGTGCAATTACTTTTTTACAAATATCTGTATACATTTTGATTAAAAAGTTATAGATTTAAAAGCATTATACAATTTATAGTAGATGTTTGTTATTTTGTCTTTTCATTATTTTTCTACACTGAAAATTCCTCAACTATTAATGCTTGATACATGGTATATTATTTTTTAAGAGCTTTCTTAAGAGTCTTGCTCAAAGCCTTTTAAAAATATAATAGAGAAAAATAACTTTGTAAGTTGATGGAACATCACACTAACCCTAATCTCTTTTAGCAGCATTCTGCTGTACCTTGGGAAGGGACCCCACCACTGATTATGCCCTTGACTGAAATGAGCACCAAGACACCTTTCAGTAAAGACCTTGAGTTACATTAATCACCAACTCTGACACAAATAAATTGAAATAAAATAAGGAGAAATGATTTTAATTGACTAGCTATTTTATTCATTTGTTTATTCAGCCTTCTAACAAATTTTTATTGGCTCCTAGCAGTCATTGAGTTAGAAACTAACTCAAGAAATGGTCTTGGGCAATTGCAAGACAATATGATACCTGACTAGTTATTTTGCCTGTTAAAACTCTTTCCTTATTTTTTGTATTTATATTCTATCTACTCTCACTGAAAAGAAATCACTTAGCAAATGGAAAACTTAAGAAATACAGATGTTAGAATTTCACTTCAAAGAATCATCAGGTCCCACTTTGCCTGCTCCCCAGGCTTCCAAAATTTCACTGGCTGTGGGTTACTCTACAGGGGTGTTAGATATGCTAGCTGCTAGCTACATCTTTGAATCCAGTTTGGCACATACTATATGTGTGCTCTGTTCAGGTGCAGATGGGGATTCCAGGAAAAGTTCTCAAAGAGCTTTTACTTCTGCTTTTGATTCTTTTTTTTTTTTTTAAAGATTCTATTCATTTATTCGACAGAGATAGAGACAGCCAGCGAGAGAGGGAACACAAGCAGGGGGAATGGGAGAGGAAGAAGCAGGCTCATAGCGGAGGAGCCTGATGTGGGGTTCGATCCCAGAACGCCGGGATCACGCCCTGAGCCGAAGGCAGACGCTCAACCGCTGTGCCACCCAGGCGCCCCTTCTGCTTTTGATTCTAAAGAGAAATCCTGAGTAATAGATTTTTAGGAAATTCTATTTCAAATTTTTAAGTTAGAATCAGGAGCCAGGCCAGACAGAAAGAATTTAAGGAGCTTTTGATTATCTAGAAATCTGCCTCAAGACAGATTTGCTATCCCAGTGACATGGCCCACATGTAAAAACTGGGTTTGCTACTACCTCTGGGCTTGAAGCCCATTGTGAGTAAACTGCCAGGTACAGCATGCTTGTGAGAACCCTTCCTTGCTTTTTAGGACTCCTCTTTCCCACAGTCTGTGTTTCTATCCTGAATGCTTTGACAGTGTGGAAGCCCTGCTACTGGCCAGCAGACTTGCTTGGTACTGTCTGCTCAAGTCACCTGTCCCAAATCCTGCAAAATCCTTCCTACCTGTTAGGATCCCTATTAGATGGTTTGAAATACCATGGCTTATCTTTCACCTGAATGTTGCTCTTTCCATGGATAATTATTTTCATTAATTTGACAAATATTTATTGAGTGTCAGGCACTGTTCTAGGACCTGGGAATATAATAGTGAACAAAAATAGAACAAAACAATAAACCCCGCCTTCATGGAATATTCTATAGATACCAAATTCTGGTGAACTGGGTTCCTTCTTCATTTGCCACCACTAAATACTTTTCCCTGTACCTGAAAACCCTATTTCTAGGTTGTAATTCTCTATAGTCTGCTGTCCCACTGCAGTAAAGAGATTCCATCTTTCTATAAAATAAGAGTGTTACATGAAAAAAGGGTACACAACCAAGAGCAAGTACATAGAGCTAGCAAAAACCTGGAGATCAAAATGAGTTAAGGTTTGCAAAACTGTGGGAAGCAATAAGTATAACTTTTAAAGTTTGCTTTAAAAAAAGGAACTAAGAGGCAGTAGGCCCATTGGGTGGCATCAAGGCAGCAGTGATCTATTGTTGAAATAGAAAAAAACCATGCTATTAAAGCTCAGTTTTACTTCTGTCTCCTTACTGGAGAAAGGAGAGACACATTAGCAAAAGAAAGGGAAGCCCAAGGTGGAAGAACTTAGTTACTTTAAATAGTCTCTTAGTTCTAATAAACTGCATCCCAACGTTTTGTGAAAAATGTGCAAATTACATTGTTGATCCAATCTGAAAAGTAGAACTCTGAAGAATGGTAGAAATGCCACTTTACTGGAGATGCATAAGTACTGTCTCTATTTTTAAAAAGTAGAAGGGAAATTTTTCATAATCAATGCCAGTGACTTGATGTTGGATTTTTAAAAGGTGTATAAACTATTGACTAATAGACAAGGCCCATAGACCTTTTTTGTGTGTGTGTGTGGACTTATGGATCACACCTGTGATGTGGCCACTGCCAGAGTGGTCTTCGTGTGTTGGCCTTGGGCATGAAGGCCCCAGGAGTGGCACCTGAATCTTCTTCAGTTGCTCCAGGTCTTTACAGAGCTTGTTTTCCAGACCATTAGCCAGGACCTGCATGTAATTTTCATCCTTCATGTCATTCTGTCTGTTCTAGAAGCAGTCTGTGATCTTGTATTGGCTTGGATTCTGCATGAAGGTGATCACTTCATCCTCAGTGACCTCTATTTATGAATCAAAGTGTATGTTCCTCAACCCCACACAAGAATGTCTTTGTCCCACAACCTTATTGGCAATGATGGCAAAAGCTATTTTCAGCAGTCCAACAAATGGTGGTGGTGAGTACTCAGAAAATGTGCAGGAATTTCTGAGTTCCCTAGTAGTGTGGTGGTAGGCAGGCCTCCTGTGGAAGGAGATGTTGGATTTTAAAGAGTTGGTTTGGAAGCTTAGGTCAGGAGTGGGCATACGATGACCCACAGTCCAAATCCAGCCCATTGCTTATTTTTGTCAATGAAGTTTTATTGCAACAAAGCTATGCCCCTTTGTTTATGACTACTTTTGTGCTCTAAGAGCATTTTTTTTTGAGAATTTGCAACAGAGACCATAGGACTTGCAAAAGCCTATTTTTACTAAGTGTAAAATTTGCTATATTTACTATGTGTCCCTTTATAGAAAAAATTTGCTAATCCCTGCTCTTGGTAAGGAAGCATGGGAACTAGGACTTGAGTTTGCTGAGAACTGTCTAATGAAACAATTTTGGGGTGGGGGAGGGGTCAGGTTTACTGGATATATAGATCAGAGAAATGCTGTTCACGTTGAACACCCGGTGTTCCTGAAAATTCAACCATCATTTCTAGAGTATTTATTATATGCCAGGCACTGGGAATGTGACTATGAATAATTGTTGGGTAGAGGAGACACATCTATAAAGGAATAATTCCAAATAAAGTTGTACTTGCTATGAGAGGGGTGTGTTCAGAATGATGAGAGATCTCTGAGTGGGGAGTTTACTAACCTTAAGACAAAGTGCAAGTTGAATACTAAAGAATGAGTGGGAATTAGGTCCTTGGTGAAGTAAGATATTCCAAACAGATCTGTTTCAGCAGTGGTACAGAGCACAAGGTAGTATGTTTAGTGGGAGAATAGAACTCAATGTGATATTGTTATAAAGTGCAAAGTGAGAAATGGCAGGTGATGGAGGTTGAGGCCATGTTCAGAGAAGGAATTTTTGCCGAGTTGATGAACTCGAACTTTATTATAGAAGCAAAAGAGAAATACTGAAGTGTTTTATTTGCTGGAGTAAAATCGTCACATTTGCAAATTAGATGAGCCTCTTTGGCAATGATGTAAGTAAAAATAAGAACCCAGGAGCCTGGCTTAGGTGACATTGGTAGAATCCAATCAAGAAGAGGTTAGTGCCTGAACTAGGGTAGTGATGGTATGGGTTAAAAAGAGGAACAGATGTGAGAAATATAGGATGTGAGACAGACACACTTTAGGGATGTTTGATTTAATGATGCAAAAGTACGATAAGTCAAGAATAATTCATAGATTTCTGGTATGGTACCTAGATAAATCATGTTATCAATAGCTGATATGGGAAAATTAAGAAGAGAATCAAGTTTGGGCATTGGAGAGATGATGAACCAGTTCTGAACATGTTGATGTGAGGAACTTGTAGGTTATCTATTTGGAGATTTCTAGCAACAGTTATATCTGAAGCTTAGGAGGAAGATGGGACCAGCCAGCCATGTGTAGAACTAGTGGTTGAAAATATACTGGAAAAGCATGTACATTAGAAAAGCAGGGATCCCAGTGGAACCATCAAGAAGTCCAACATTGTTGAGCGATGAACAGAGGAGAAGTAACCTGTAAACAAGACCAACAAGGAACTATTAAAAAGTCAGGAAGATGGATGGAACTAGAGGGTATTATGCTAAGCGAAATAAGTCAATCAGAGAAAGACAATTATCATATGATCTCACTGATATGTGGAATTTAAGAAACAAGGCAGAGGATTGTAGGGGAAGAGAGGGGAAGAATGAAACAAAATGAAACCAGGAAAGGAGACAAACCATAAGAGACTCTTAATCATAGAAAACAAACTGAGGGTTGCTGGAGGGGAGAGGAGTGGAGGGATGGGGTAACTGGATGATGGACATTGGGGAGGGTATGTGTTGTAATGAACACTGGGTATTATATAAGACTGATGAATCGCAGACCTGTACCTCTGAAACAAATAATACATTATATGTTAATTGAATTTAAATTTTAAAAGAAGAAAACAAAAGTCAGGAAGAGGGCTCATTTTCCACAAATCCCTTATGAAAAATGGATAAATGTGGTCTGGATAAAAGTAAAATTAGGCAAACTGAAACTATTTGAATGAGTACATCCAAATGCACTGATTAATGCCCAATGTCAGCCTGGAGAGAGGACCCTAGAAGTGAGAAGCAAGACTCTCCACTGTATTTAGCATTTCAATTAATGTCTTAGATAAAAAACACCTCCTTAAATGTTTGAACTACGAGAAGCTGAGAGGAATAAAAAACCTATTACATAAAAAAATTAGGAGGTGAGAAAATCTTGAATGACTACAGCCATAGGTTCTATCTAATAAAACAAAATTTTAAAAGGATTAGAATTTCAGTAGTAAAGTGTATGATGGGAAAATGTGACTTAGCATTTTATCATAGAAAGAAAAAACTTAAAGGAACTAGTTGATAATTCAGTTAAAATAAGTCAACAGCATGAAGTAGCTGCAAAAAAGAAGTAAGCTGATTTAGACTGATTTAATTGGAGAATAGTGTCTACAACAGTGGTTCTCAAACTTTCCTGCACATGATAATCCGTTGGGGAATTTTTATCACTCCTTCTGCTCCATACCAATTAAGTCAAAATCTTGGGGTTGGGGGGTGGGTGGTGGGGCCTAGGCATCAGTAGAAATCCCGAGGTGATTCCAGTGTGCAGCCATATTTGAGAAAAAGTGAATAGGATTGAAAACAAAAAGTAGGATAATGTTTTTAACTAGAAGCAGGAGACATAAAATCACCCGGGGGTATTGTTCAAAATACACATGGCAGAACCCCTTCTTCCCGAGGTTCCAATAAGCCTTTTAGTTGGGATTCTGAGGCACCACCCTTCTCCACCTGGGTTGAGAACCACTGGTCTAGAATAGCTCTACTCTGTATTGCTCAGACCATCCCTAAGGTCTTGAGTTTGTTCTGGCTACCTCCCTTGACAAAGGCCAGTAGATTAGAAGTCTCAAACTGGTGGCCACAGGCCAGATCTTTGTTTGGTCCTGGGAGACAGGGAACAGTAGGGATTGGGAGGGTGGTAGCTAAAAAAAGTGAAGCATTGTTAATATTTTAAAAATTAAGAAATTTCATATGATCTTGATTTTCAGGTTCCCTTAAAAACTGGTGAGATCTGGCAAATCTGAGCCCACCTATCTCCTTACAATAATCTCGTAGAGCCAAGTCATGGCTGCCCACTTTAGAGCAGGGCTGTACTCTCTAGCCCTAAGTTCACTTATTTACATTTTCAGACAAGCTCCCAAAAATGCTTGAGTTGACTACCCCTACTATAGACCAATGGATCAGGTGCTAGGGAAGGGAGCAGGAAGGTGGAAAAATCTTAAAATTACATCTTATAAAGAGTGCTTTAAAATATCTACAGTATTAGAAGAGAAAACCCAGTAGGGTTCTTCACATTCTTGGATCATTGTCGTGTGGAAGAGGAACTAGATTTTCTTGGGCCCAAAATGAAGAAGTGGGACGACTGGGCAGAAGCCACTTGGAGACAGATCTGAACTCCACATCCCAACTAATTTTCTAATAAGCAGCACTGTCTAAAGAGGAAGGGATGCCTTTGGAGATAGTGAGTTCTCAGTCATGGAGATGTGTTGGGCTAGATTTCTGACACATCTGGGTGATGAGGCAGGCTTAGGATGGGCTTTGGCGTAGAAACTGCAGTGGGGCTTGGAGTTGGATGTGGGACCCGATGCCATTTGACCAGGGATTAGTGTCTGGAACCAAGGGGCAGTTACTGAAAACTACTTCTTAATGAAGTGTTGGATCACAAACAAAAGGGTTTGAGTTCATATTGACAATCCAAAGAGAGCTAAGCAGAGTTAAATGGGGTGCGAATTAGGGAGAGCAGTTTGGAGCCAGTAGTGGTGACAGGGTGATCTGGAGCAGTTCCTGAGTTTAGGGAAAGGAAAGGAAAAGAGTAGGGTGATATTGGCAAGACTAACTCCAGTCTTTCTATCTTAGGCACAGTTGGGCCGGAGCGCTAAAGGGACTGTCAGTCCTGAGGTGGAATGTGTGGGGGATACTCTAGCATTACAGGAGACGTGTCTTTTAACGTGCTTCCTCCTTGTGGTAGTTTCTGATTCCAGCTTTGAAAATCACCACACCTGAGAGCCAAGAAGAGTTTGCATAAATCCTGCCTTTTCTGATTACGAATTTGTGTTTTGGGATGAAGTTGACCGTCTTCCAACATTTGTAATCTTTTTTGAATTGTATGAGGAATAAGGTTAGGAATGATTTCAAAATAACTTCAAAATTAATGAACCCATATTCATGTGATATTGGACTTTTTCTTTAAAATACTTTGAAATTTTTCTCTGATTGTAAGATATATGCTCTTTGTTAAAAAAAGAAAGAGAGAGAAAAAATCACAAGAAAATTAGAATCACCCACAATTGTATCACCTAGAGATAAATGCAACATAGTTTGGAATGTATTCTTCCACTCTTTTTTGTGCAAGAGGAAAAATTTTTTTAAAGATTTTATCTATTTATTTGAGAGAGAGAGAGAGAGAGAGAGCCTGCTCCAGCAGGGCGAGGAGCAGAGGGGGCGGGAGAGGGATAAGCAAACGTCCACACTGAGCTAAGAGTGCAACGAGGGGCTCGATCCCATGATGCTGAGATCATGACCTGAGCCAAAATCAAGAGTCTGCTTAACCGACTGAGCCACCCAGGTGCCCCAAGGAAATTAAAAAAAAAATTAAATATGAAATAAAATTTTTAAAAACTTTTACCTAACTTTTTTCACTGAAGATATGTCTAACTTTTTTTCATACTTAAATATGGGAGATGCATAGAATGGTGGATAAGAATATGCATTATTCTGCACGTACACTGCTGTGGGTCTTGAGTCCACAACGTAGAAATTCTTTTTTTTTTTTTAGGTTCCTAGACCCGATTCTAATGCGGTAGTGGAGTTTTCCCCTCAACACCAAGCAATTCTCAGACACCAGCAGAGTGTCCAAGAATTCAGCTAAATTCTGACACTGTCTACCTGGAGATGGCATCAGATTCCACAGGTTAAGAATTCAGTCCTATAAGACTGCACCCCTTATGCTGTGCATGCCAGTCGCAAACCCCAGGCTGTTACCTCGATGACCTCCTCCTTAGGTTCGAGTAGTTTGTGCGAGTGGCTCACAGAACTCAGGGAAATACTTACATTTACCAGTTTATTAAAGGACAGACTGAAAGATATGAATCAACAGCCAGATAAAGATACATGAGGTGAGAACCCCTAGTAAAAGGGGCCTCTGTCCTCGAGGAGCTTGAGGCCCGGCCTGATGGCACGTTGAAGTGTTCTGGTTCCCCATGCATGGAAGCTGCCTAAAAAGGAAAAAAAAAAAAGATTAAAAAAACCGTCCTCTTTGGTTTTTATGGAGGCCTCATTACATAGTCGTGATTGACTAAGTCACTGACCATTGGCTGATTCACCCTCCAATACATCTCTCCTCTCCAGAAATTAGGGAGTGGGATGAAAAGTTCCAATCTGATAATCACATGGTCTCCTGGCAACTAGCCCCTTCCCTTGGGGCTGACCAAATATCATCTGAATGACCAAATATATATTTCTTGTAAATCATTGTATCACATTTTTCTAAAAAAGATGGCAAAAAAATCTTGATTAGTTTTTTAACTGGCCTCAAAACCTAATAATAAATGGACAATAAAATATATACAGGGAAATTTATAGATCACTGCATCCAACAAAAGCGGAATATATAGTCTTTTCAAGTTTTACACCGAACATTTACCAAAGTGGACCATATTCTGAGTAATAAAAATGTCTCAATAAGTTGAAAAGTATGCAGGTCACATAAAATATGTTTTCTGATTACAATGGAATTAAATTAGAAATCAATAACAGAAAGATGTGTGGAAAATCTGCAGCTATTTTTCTGGTATCAACAACCCATAGGTTGAAGAAATCAAAAAGAACATGACAGTGTGTTTTGAACTGAATGAAAATGAAAACACAACATATCAAAATTTGTGGAGTATCTTTAAAGCAATATGTAAAGGGAAAATTTATAACACTAAACATCTATGTAAAAAAGAATAGGATCTCATATCAAAGTAAAGGATCTAGAAATTGCCAAAACAATTTAAAAAGAACAAAGGTAGAGGGCCAATACTACCTGATGACAAGACTTATTTTAATGCTGCAGTAATCAAAACGGTGGTATGACACCAAAATTATGATCCATAAAATAAAATGTTGGTAAATTAGACTTCATCAAAATTAAAAATGTTTGCTTTTCAAAAGACACCACTAAGAAAATAAAGAGATAGGGGCTCCTGGGTGGCTCAGTTGTTAAGCGTCTGCTTTCAGCTCAGGGCGTGATCCTGGAGTCCTGGGATCAAGCCCCGCATTGGGTTCCTCCCCTAGGAGCCTGCTTCTTCCTCTCCCACTCCCCCTGCTTGTGTTCCCTCTCTCGCTGGCTGTCTGTCTCTCTGTCAAATAAATACATAAAATCTTTAAAAAAAATAAATAAAGAGATAATCCACAAGCTGGGAGAAAATATTTGTAAATCATATTCCTGATAAAGGATGTGTGTCCAGAATATATATGTGGAACTCTTAAAACTCAATAATAAGAAAACAACTAATGAAGAATGGTGAAAGATTTCAATAGATGTTTCACCAAAGAAGATTGGTGATAGCTAATAAGCAAACGAAAAGACATTCAACATCGTTGGTTCTTAGGGAAACACACATTAAAACCACAGAGAGATGCCACTGCACACCTGTGAAGATGGCTAAAATTAAAAAGGTTGACCATCCCCAGTGTTGGCAAGTGTGTAGAAAAACTGGAACTCTCCTGAACAGTTGGGAGCATAAAAAGGTATATAACCATTTTTAGAAAATAGTGTGTCAGTCTTTTAAAAAGTTAAATCTCCATCTACCACAGACCTGGTCATTTTTCCTCTTATTTATCCAAGGCCAAAGAAAGCATATGTCCATACAAAGATGCGAACATGAATGTTCATCGTGGCTTTGTTTGTAGTATCCCAAGTACCCATCGACAGGTGAATAAATAAATAAATCGTGATCTACACAGACAAGGAAGTGCTATTCTGCAATAAAAAGAAATGAACTCTTCAACCCATCAACATTAGTGAAACTCAAAATAATTATGCTGATTGATAACCTAGACAAAAAAGAGTACATACTGAATCAGTCAATTTACATGAAGTTCTAAAAAATACAAACTCATCTATAGTGATAGAAATCAAATAAGTGGTTGCTTCAGAATAGAGAGGGGGTAAAGGAAGGGATTACAAAGGTGTAAGAGGAAGCTTTGGGGGATGATGGATATGGTTGTTTGTTTTTGATTTTTTTTTTGGAAGATTTTATTTATTTATTTGCCAGAAAGAGAGAGCACACAGAAGCAGGGGGAGTGGCAGGCAAAGGGAGAAGCAGGCTCCCCTGCTTAGCAAGGAGCCTGATGTGGGAACCCATCCCGGGACTCTGAGATCATGACCTGAGCTGAAGGCAGGCGCTTAACCGACTGAGCCACTCAGGTGTCCCGATGGATATGTTTATTATCTTAAATGTGGTGATGGTTTCTCAGGAGTATCACACTAACCAAATTGTACATTTCAAATATGTGCGGTTGATTGCGTGTCGACTATGCCTCAAAAAGCTGTTTTAAAAAAGAATAAACTCATGTGTGCCTCCTTTTGAGCTCTGTGCTCAGGTTTCCTACACACATGCTTTTGGGGCTGCTTTGGTTGGTTACCTTAACTGTTCAGCATATGGAATACTGTGATCATTGAGCTTCCCTCATAGAAACATCTTTGGGGGCGCCTGGGTGGCTCAGTCAGTTAAGCACCCAACTCTTGATTTTGGCCCAGGTCATGATCTCAGGATCATGAGCTAAAGCCCCACATGGAGTACCATGCTGAGCACAGAGTCTGCTTGAGATTCTCTCTCTCCCTATCCCTATGCCCCCACCACTCATGCACCACATATGTTCTCTCTCAAAAAAAAAAAAAAAAAAAAAACCCCAGAAAGAAAAGAAAAGAAAGAAAAGAAACATCTTTGGTGACTGAAGATAGCCTCCTAACCATGCTTGTCTGTCTCAGGATTGAACCCAAGGTAGTCAAGTCTCCTCCATCCTTTTTCCAGGCAATGTCGGAAAGTATAGGATACCACCAGATTGTGAGCCCCCTGGGGCAGAAACTACCTGTCATTCAACTTTGTCATCATGGAATCATCATAGCCAGGGCCTGGCAGGTGTGAAGTATGTATTTGCATACTGAAATGAATTGAGTGGAATCACAGTTTTCTGAACTACGGCTGCTGAATCTACTCATCGGTTTCCTTTGGCCAAGAATTTTATAAGGAGTCCATTAACTCAGGTAGCTTTTACTTTTGGATCCAAGGTGCGTAGTCCCACAGCAGACAAATTATCTGGCCATTTTGCAAGACTGGAAAATGATGCTGGAGTATTTGGCAGCTGAGTGTGACTATTTAGAATCTTGGCCTGTAGCCTGTGTCTCGCCTTTCTATCGCCGCAAACCTCTAGCTCTCCAGGTTATAAACCGTCAGTCAGATCGGTTGTCCAGCTCTTTTGCATTCATCCTTGAAACCCTGCCCTACTGCTTCCACATGCCCAACATAACGGTTCTTGACTGTTTACCAGTGAGCGCCTCCTGCTCCCACTCCCAACAAACAAAAATACCGCTGCAGGGAGCACGGGCTCACGTTGCTTTCTCGTGGTTCCCAGCCCTCGCTGCACATCGGCCTCACCTGGAGAGATTATAACAACATGGTGCGTGCCAACTCAGGCCAATTAAATCAGAGTCCCTGGGTGTGACCTCTGGGCATGAGGTGGTTTTTGTTGTTGTTATCGTTGTTTTAGCTCCACAGAGAGCTCCAGTGTGCGGCTAATTGAGAAACACGGTTCGGTCGATGGTATCATCTTTTTGTATGGAAAGTCAGCACTTTCTTAATACATCTGAAAAAACCTAACTGACTGCCTTTGTTATAGCCTTTTCGAACTACGTTTTCCTGAAAGGCCAAGTGCTCTCATTGGTTATGTACAGGTCATGGTAGTTAGGAGAAGAGTTACCCTGTAATTAAAATAAAATGAAACTTAATTCCTGTAGGAAATTATATTGTACCATACAGTAAATTATACTTTTCATTGGGAAATTATAAAAAAGAATTTAGCATTGGCTGGAATAATATAATGTTTAATTTTTTAATTACATAATTAAAAGATAATTAGCAGAATAGGTAATCATTTGGCTAATTGCAGTGATGAAATGATTGCTTCCATAATGTAAATTACCTTCCGTCATAGTCAGTGATCTAAAGTATTTTCTAAACAGCTAGTGATATTTTAAATGTTGGATCATTTTATGAATAAATGGCCTGTATTTGGTTGATGGTCTCCCTCTGACCAACTTGTTAGCTGCACCAAGAAAGAGACCAGGAGACCAGTCATCCAGAGCTGTAAGGGACTGTCGGGATCCGGGTCTTAGCTAAGCAGGTTGGTGTCCAGGGGCAGGGAAAGGAGACTGCAGGTGCTCGGGCTCATTGTGGTGTGCTGGATATTGCACTTGTGTCTTTAAAAACTCTTGAGTCTCAGTTTTTTCACCTGTGAGGAGGGGATAATAAAACCTGCCTTGCAGGATTGTTGCTATTACGTGCATAGTAATAAAGCTCTTGGCATAATACCTGGCATACAGTTAATACTCAAGAAATGAGAGTAATTATTATCTTTTAAGTTATTTTCTTTGTACCAGAGCTCTCTTATATTGTTCCTGGCCCTTTATTTGGCTGGCCATAGAGAGGACCTGTGGAAACACAGGGACACCCCAGAGTTAGGTCACTCGATTCTGGATAACAGTTTCTGGTGTTGCGAGATGGAATGCCAGGTGGGGGTGAGGCTAAGTTCATTTGTATGGGTCTCTCCTCCACTGCGGAGGGCTTGGGCATCGGGGCAAGCCCAAGTCTTCAGGGAGAGGGTATCCTTGCATTCAGCATTGAGGCAGACTCTCCACTCTAAAGGTAGCTGCACGGATCCGAACCTAGACAGCGATCAGGAGATGTAACAGTGGAAATTAAGCCTATTTAACAAACACTCCTACAGAGATCTGAAGTCTGTTTTCTGCTGTTAGGAAAAACTGTTTTTCTTTTTCATATTTTTCAAGGTTTTTACTTCCTGACTTTCCTTTCTCTGACATTGTACACACTAATTGAAGTTGAGCCAGATGCTCTGCATCCGAGTGGAGGGATCTGGAAAGGCTCATCGAGATTTGTGCTTTTGAAACGGGTTTTCAGTCTCCTGAGCTAAGTGACTCAGAGGGGCCAACAGCAGAAGTGGATAGGGTTCCACATACCACCCACTGTCTCCCCACGTCAAATTCAGCGATTCTACTTCGATCTGTTTTGTTTGTTAGGGTTTTTGAATAAAATTCTACTTGCAAATAAGGATTCTTCTACTTAAAAAAAAGTTGAAAAACTAGAGAATTAGTAACTCTCCCATTTTATAAATGGAGCTTAGCATTGTAAAGCGACTTGTTTGAAGTTACAAATTTAAAAATTAATAGAACTAGGACTCGTCATTAGTTCTTCTGATTTTCAGTCCAAAGACATGGTCCCCTATATCCGTGCCTCTTAGAAGATAGGGAAAAGCAGGTAAGAATACATGACACACTTTCCAGGCCGCGACTGTGTGAACACATTGCAAGAGAAATCTTCCAGCAAAGTGAAAGGAAAGCAGCAAAATCTCAGCATCTTTATAGTGGAGTTGTCACCCTAAAGGAAAACCATACAAAAAGGGACACAAAAAGGGCATATTTTCTCTTCATGCATCTCTTCCCTTGGAAGCTTTCTATTGTGTTGCCAAGTAAGCAACACGACTTGAGGTAGGCACCTTGGAAGCCCTACAAAGGTTTGTACGTCATAACTAGGAGTGGCGGGAGGGCCCTGTAGCACATTCGTTTCATGGCAGATCCTCAGGAAAATGTTACAGAGAAACTCAGGTATCTGTATTTCTCACAACTGAGGCTTAGGACTCCTTAATTATGGATCATCCCTGGCGGTACCCAGCTGTAGCATTAATGGGCGATCAATATCTGGCAAAAAGATGTGCCTTATTCAAAGGTATTTAATGGAACCCTGTGGTTCCCATCAACCATACTCCATACATTCCTTTTTCCTTTGCCCAAGACTTTAGTTATGTTCTACCCTAGTGGTCTCACTTCAAAGTGTGACATGATTCTCTCCTGGAATCTTGATTTCTTTTTTTTTTTTTAAGATTTTATTTATTTATTCGATAGAGATAGAGACAGCCAGCGAGAGAGGGAACACAGCAGGGGGCGTGGGAGAGGAAGAAGCAGGCTCACAGCGGAGGAGCCTGATGTGGGGCTCGATCCCATAACGCTGGGATCACGCCCTGAGCCGAAGGCAGACGCCCAACCGCTGTGCCACCCAGGCGCCCCTGGGTAAGGTCTCTCTTATTTCAGCACCCTCCACCGTCATCTTAAGCATTCCCACAAACCCCCCTTTAGTTAATATACAACTAAGTAAAACAGAGCGTTTGCTTCTCTCCATTCCCGGTTCACGCAGAGTACTGTGCCTAAGTTCCTCCTGTATACAAATTCCTGTGCTGCCGAGGAGAAGAAATCCTCTGTGTGTGTAGGGTAGGTGAAAGGTTGAGTGTTGAATGAAAAGAACATGGGCAAACATCTGCACAGGTGAAGAAAAGTAGTCAGTTTGAGCCAAGAAATGAAACACAACCATTAGTTAAGTTTTGAGTGATCAGGACTGGTGATATGATCTCACTCCCTGGTTCACCACGGTTGTGCAGGTATGGCCACAGAATCCCTCCTGGGGCAGGACTGCAGATGGAAGCCAGACCACGTGGCAATTATTCTCTTTAGTACCAAATTGCCTCTGAGAAGCTTGCCAATCACTATTGCTAAACCTCCATCCAGATTCTTCTACCTTAATTCAATGGCCACAACGTTATTCTGATTGGCAACGTTCGGTGGGGTGGTTTTGTTTTGTTTTGTTGGTTTGTGTTTGTTTGTTTTAAGGAGTAAAATAAAGACAAGGTAATCATGTTGTTAGCAAAAAGTATTCAATATAATGTGCTTTGGGTTGTTTTAACATTACAACTTAACTAAATTGACCTTGGTTTTATACCAGTTGAATAGAGACGTATTACTCTGATTTAACAAAGGGCTGAAAGAATCATTAAAACCTAAAATTTATGCGTGCACCATCTAACTACCTCTCTGTAGCTAAATGTAATTGCAGTTTTCCAGCAAAGAATTTGTGGGGAATTAAAATCAAAGGAAATAAAGGCTTGGGAAAGTAGCACCAAAATGGATGGAAAATATGAAATTAATTATTTCAAGTCCAAAAAAAATCTGTTTCTTATAAAGAATTGGAGATCTGTTGCACTTTAGAATTATTTACATTTTTTCACAAATGTTCTCACTGTCAGTGGAAGAATAATATGTGAAGAAGTATCTTTTGTCACATGAGCCATGTAATAAAGAGCTGGGAAAGGGTCCAAAGGACTCATCCCATCCAGTCCTCTGTGTCCAATAGGATGATGACCTCAACTGCTTGAAATAAGTGGTTCCCGTCTACTTTCTTTCTTTTATGTAAAAACAAGCAAACAACCAAATAAAAAAAGGAAGACCTGTTTTTCTTCTTGATTTTTAGAATTTCTTTAAAGAAAAATTTATCCCAATATTAAATATTTTAGACTCTGTTAGTTCTTTTCTTTTTTCTATTTCATGTAGTATCAATACTAGGAAAAGGATCGAGTTATCAGCAATGTGCTAAAAATTTCCCAACACATATGACTTTAGCTTTACATATATAAAATAGAATGTGCTGATTTGAAGGGGATTAGTTAGAATTAACAACATTGAAAAAAAGGAAAACGGTAGAAGAAAACCTTAGTGGCGCTCCTTCAGCCACTATCCAGGGGTGTTAGTCAACAGACTTGAAGTACTAAGATCACACTGGGCATCTCACATCTATTTTGAGATCAATCTATTAGGATGACTTAGCTTGCAGACATTAAACTTGAAATTCAATTGGGCCCTGATTCAATATTTATCAAGAAAACTTCTATTGTCATTAGGATTTCCGTGAAGCTCTGTCCATAAAGAGAAAATAAACTTCACCCTGGACAGACCATAGAATGTTTAGTTGGAGGGGCGCCTGGGTGGCACAGCGGTTAAGCGTCTGCCTTCCGCTCAGGGCGTGATCCCGGCGTTATGGGATCGAGCCCCACATCAGGCTCCTCTGCTATGAGCCTGCTTCTTCCTCTCCCACTCCCCCTGCTTGTGTTCCCTCTCTCGCTGGCTGCCTCTATCTCTGTCAAATAAATAAATAAAATCTTAAAAAAAAAAAAAAGAATGTTTAGTTGGAGTCCAAGCTAGAAAACTTATTCTGGGAGCAAGCAGCCTCTAGAAATTCTTTGGTTTGTGCCTGGGAAACAGGTGAAAGGAGTTCTGCTCCCTAATTTGCAACTGGTGGTGCTAAGAATCCACACCTGGGCTGGAGCGTGTGCAAACAGATATGAGGGAGCCAAATACAAAGCCAGAGCCCCGTTTCCTCTTCAGAGAATGTGCGTCTGAGCTGTGCCTAGAGTGGGTAAGTCTCCAGAGTTAGTGAATTCTATAGGTGACAAGCTATGGGTCTAGCAATCTTTGGAGCCAGATGTGCTTTTCAGTCTTGGAAGCCCTTCCAGTGAATGAGATTTTCCATCTGTAAAGCCACCAGATGAAATCTGCAAAGGTAAGCATCCAGATGAATTTTTGATGTGTATTGTATATCTGCAAGAGACCTAGATTCTGTAACTTTTTTTCATATTTAAGACTCTGCACTTTTTAATCTCTATGAGCAGAGGAAGGGGTGTTTGCTGGGGGAATATTCGTCATTAATAAAGGTGGATTGGCCCGGAATTTCTAAATGGATCTGATTACTTCTCTGACAACTAGGTGATAATTTACTTTTACACCTATAGTTCCACTAAGATGTGTGCTTTCTGTTTGGACATATGGTCACACGTTGAAGATTTCTCTAGCTTTTACTTATTTTTATTTATATCCTGGCAGAGTTGATTATCTCCAGGGAATACCGGTGGCGTGCTCAATGCTCAGCTAGAGAGTGGCTCTGGAGATAGACATTTTTAATTAAATTAAAAATTCTCCAACACATGCTTATGTAAAAAGCGAACCTGATAGTGCAAGGATGCTTGTTCCTGAAACAAATCTGGGACAAATTTAAATCTGTATCTACTCAGAGCCTGTATATTATAGTTATTTTCTGCTTACTGTACTGGGGTTGATGTGGGTGGAGATGTAGAGGGAGAGCCAAGAAAGAAAAAGATTCCACGCACATAAATCTGAAGATGATATGTTCACTTATTTGCGATATGTAAAACTAGACGTGTCCTAAATGGCTGATGAATTAACAAAATTACCAAATGCCTTTTGGGCATCTAATAATTATGTGATCTTAATACATTTTTTAAAAGTTTGTTGATGCGAAGAATAATGATGATAGCTTTCCTGATATCCAACCACACTTGGAATCAGAAATACACTCTACTTGTTCATACAGTAGCCTTTGAAACTCCAGTTCCCTGAGTTGAATGGACGCTGTGGTTGCTGCTCAGGTTCCACTGTCAACGGAAGGCGCTTCCCCCCCAGCTGTCAGGAGTGTTGGGGTTGCTGATGGCTCGCAGCTGAGTCTCCCTGGGAGCAGTCTGTCTTCCACGACCGGTGCAGAGCTCTCTGTGGGTGAGGCTGGAGCCACTGTTGTAACCAAATTACCGTTCAACTTCTCTCCTTACCTGGGCTGCGCCTCTCACTTTCTTAAAGGTGTTGTTTTTGAAAGCACCTGCCAAAACACCTTTGGCAGGCATATTTCTACGTCAGAATCTATCCAGAGAGCCTGGACCTAAGACAGAAGCAAGTTGCATTTTATTTGCTAATATTTTAGTCAAAATGTTTGTAGCTGCAATTTTAAGTGAGATAAGTCTAGCATTTCTTAAAAAATCATCAGGCTTTGGAATTAAAATTAATCTGACTTCATAAAATTAATTAGGATTCCCCCCCCCCACCACCCCTTTCCATGGCCTGGAAATGTTTAAACATCGGAATCCTCTTTTATTTAAAGATTAAACCCATATGGTCTTTGGGCCTTTTCCACGATAAATTCTTAATCACCAGCCTGACATCTTCTGCAGTGATTGGCAATTTAAGTAACTTATATTTTGTTAGGAAATCATTCACTTCCTCTGTGTTTTCAAATTTGTAGCCATCGACTTGTAAGCAGTAATCTCTTATAATTCTTTTAATCATGACTGTATCTGTGGTTTGTCTCCTTCTCATTTTTAATCCTGCGTATTTTTCCAAGAACCCTCTTGTGTGTGCTTACCATGTGCACTCTCTCCTTTAATCAAGTTCATAGAGTTTATCTACTTTATTGGTCTTAATTTTTTTTGACTTTTGGATTTATTTATCCTTTATCTGCTTTATTTTGGTTTGAAGCTTTTATAATTTAACTTTATTGGGGTGTGGTCAAGGAAGACAGCTTGAAAATATTTTTTTCTATGTATTTTGAAACTTCATTGTGAAGCTTTTCTCTTTGGCCAAATACATGATTGATTTTGTAAATGTTTCATGAACCTATGGGAGAAAATATATAGTCTCTACTAAAAGGGATTTAAGGTTCTACATATATCAGATAAAATTACTGACTTGTCTAGTAGGTGTATTCAATTCTGGAAGACCTCTGTTTAAGTGTATCTAATGGTACTCTTATCAATTCTCCTTACATTTCCAATAATTTTTGCTTGTATTTTTTAGCTGACAAATTATGTGAGCCTGACTTTCACTGAAGTTTCAAACTGATGTTACAGGGTGTTACATAATTAAATATTAAACATTTTTGGTCTTAAAAGTTAATTGTCCTAGAAAGCAACTTAAGGGGCGCCTGGGTGACTCAGTTGTTCAGCGTCTGCCTTTGGCTCAGGTCATGATCTCTGGGTCTTGGGGTTGAGCCCCGAATAGGGCTCCCTGCTCAGTGGGGTGTCTGCTTCTCCCTCTCCCTCTGTCTGCCTCCCCCTGCTTGTGCTCTCTCACTCAAATAAACCAAAAAATCTTCAAAAAAGAAAGAAAGAAAGAAAGAAAAGCAGCTTAATGATCTTGATGAGTATTTAACTTCAATGTCATCAGAATCCCCTGGAGGCCAGAGTTTTTATGAGTCCAGAGTGGGGCCCTAAAATCTAATTTCAACAATTTCTCGGGTGATGTTAAAGCTGCTGAGGACCACACCACATTAAATACTATTTGATTTTGCTTATTTCCTTGAACCACAAAATTTTAAAACAAATGTTCTCCATTTTAATTTCATACGGGCCAAAATTAACCCGAAGTTATGGTTCCTTAGTATCTTTTCCTCTACCTAGTCTTGCTCCTTCCTTCAATTTTTTCCCAATTTATTGTTAAAATTCATTTCAAAAATGCAAATTTTACCATATGGCAAATCAACCTTATCTGATGTTAATATCCTTACTCTTAACTTTCATTTGCATTAGTTTGATATTTTTGTGTATCCCTTTATCTTTAACCTTTCTGTATTGCTTTAAGTTGTTTGCGGTTGGGTTTTGTATTTTAACCAATATGACAAGCTCTGACTTCTAATGGAAGAAATCAGTCCATTGATATTTAATGTAATAATATATTTCATTTTATCCTTTATGTCTACTTTTTTCTTTAAACAATGTTTTCTTTTTTTCCTTTTGCTGGTTTGATCAACTCACTACTTATGCTATTTCCTCCCTTGTTAATGTGAATATTCTACTTTTCCATTATGTCTGTTCTATTCTAACAGTAACAATCTGTTACCTGTTTTCTGTACTATCATTTTTCATGTGGGTAACTTTTTATGCTTGGAAATTCTTACAGTTTTGGGGGGGGAGGGTATCAGGAATTCACCTGACTATACCCAGATACATGTCCTTTTCTCACCACTCCTGCCTAATACTCAGCAATGTCTTTCAGTTTGCAGATTCCTATCTTTCTTCAGCTCAAGATTTTTTTTTCTATTAATCCAATAACTTATCTTTCAGGAATTCCTACTAGATGTTATAAATCTATCCTCAGATTGTCTTACCTGCCCTTTCCTAATTTCACATGCTCTGCTTTGAACTATTTCAATCATCTTTAATTCATGTGCTGAATTGTTTCATAGGGAAATTATAGCTTGTTTTAGATCCAGAAAAATGTGTGTTCATATGTATGCAGTATGCTTCATCTGAATCTTCCTGAACACCTTTTTCTTCATCTTTCTCCTATAGCAGTTCTTTTTCACCATGAAAGTTGCATTTGTCCAGACTGAGCTTCCTCTCTCTGGCTGCTGGGCCTTTTAGCTGGGTTTTTACATCACTGACTTGTTCTGGGCTGGTTACCCCAACTTGTGGCAGTATGGGGAGTGATGGGTGCTGGCAGGCCTGCACAGGCTGGCAGTTCAAAGGTTGGCAGGTTGCCAGTGTCCAGGTCAGCTACCAAAAGAAGCCACCAGGATCCCAATCTCTTCTCACCTCCATCCTCTGGAATGGTAGGACCTGGCACAGCCATTCAGCACTTGGTTGGCTTATTTAGTGGGGGGAATCTGACCCCTTAATGTGGGGGCATAGAATGATCTTTCCCCCATGGTAAGAAGATCCCTGGGGGACAAGCTTTTTCCAAAACTTCTTTCTAATCCTTGTCCTGGGCAGTCTGATGCAGGTCTCTCATTCTTGCCCAGCTCCAGAGGAAAGCTTCACTTTGGGTCTCTCCCTGGATGTCCTCAGAGCCCAAAGCCATGCTAACACCCAGTTCTGCATCGGTCAGAGTAACAGGTCAGAAATTGGCCTGATGCCTGGAGCTGGGAGTAGACAGGTGGGTAGCCACAATCATTTCCTAGAATCCCCTCTGCAGTCATTTCCTAGAATCCCCTCTTAGCATGAAAGATGTTAATTTTAGTGGGGTAAAACTAATGTTTTTCTTTCCTCTGTTTCCCCAGTAGCTTAGTGATTTTTTTTTATCCCGTTTTTGCATGAACCCCTCTGTGATACATGCTAATGTTTTATAATTGAACTATCAGTGGCCTCAGACAAAACTGGTCTGATAGCCCACTATTTCCAATCGTAATGGTTTAATTTAAATAAAATAATCATTTTTGGTAATTGGCCTACAGTACTTAATTGGTTTATACCAAATAATTTAAAATCACTGATCATTATGTTTAATTACCTAGGATAATAATTTTCACATAATCATCTTGGAAGTTTTTGCAAGAAGTTAAGCTGCTTAAAAATAGACATGACATACATCATATAGATATGTATATTTATATCTTTCTATAGATAAAGATATCTGGTAACCCATATATATATAGATATAGATTAGATAGATATATCTATATATAAATCAGGAGTGCCAGAATTAGTCCAAAACAACGACCAGGAAGTTCAGTTAAATTTGCATTGCAGCTAAATAATAAATTAAAATTTTATTTTAGTTTGTAAGTTCTTTTTGTAAGTATGTCCCATGCAATATTTGAGACATACTTATATTAAAATTTTATGCATAATTTAGCTGAAATTCAAATTAGAAGTTCTATATTTTATCTGGCAACACTAAAATATATATAAATATACAGATGGTCCACGACTTACAGTGGTTCAACTTACAAGTTTTTGATTTTACAATGGTGTGAAAGTGATGCGCATTCATTAGAAACCATACTTGGAATTTTGATTTCTTTTCTTTCTTTTTTTTTTTTCCCCTGGCCTAGCAATATGCAGTTCGTAATTCCTCCTGTTGCTGGGTAGGGGCAGCGAGCCACAGCTCACAGTCAGCCCTGTGGTCAGGAGGGTAAATGACCAATAGACTTAGAACCACTCTTTCACTTTCAGTATCGTATTCAATAAATTACATGAGATATTCAACAATTATAAAATAGGCTTTGTGTTACATGACTTGGCCCAACTCTAGGCCAGCATAAGTGTTCTGAGTGTGTTTAGGTAGGCTAGGCTACACAATGATGTTGGATAGTTTAGGTGTATTAAGTGAATTTTCAACTTACAATGGGTTTATTGGGATATAACCCATAGGGGTGTTGTGTGTATGTGTAGAGAGGAGGGAGGGAGGGATAGGGATGAAGATTAGTAATTGGTTATTTTTGTTTTGACATTTTTCAAGGCTGATATCACTGTGGCTGTGTTTTCTGGAAGGGATTCTAAACTATGCCAGAAGTAAACTGCATGAAGGTGTGAATCTCTCTAGCTCACTGATGTATCTCTATCATCTATCATAGTGCTTGACATAAGCTGTTTTCAGGGAATGTTTTGTAAATAACTGAAATGAACCAGTTCTTTCTGAAATCTAGAGCCCAGATGGTAACTCAAATGTAAGCAATAATATACATTTTCTACTAAAATGTGAAAATTTAAACTTAACCAGATATGTACCTATCCATCACTTTTATCTATTTTATTGGTATTTCATCATAAGGAGAACTTGCATTTTATTGGTATTTCATCATAAGGAGAACTTGCAAAGGTTTCAAAACTATTCTATTAAGCTAGAACTTGCTCATCCATTTGTCTTCTGGCATGGACCATTATTTCTGAGGAAACAGATTGGGTGTGTCCAGGTGAGGCTTCTCATCTTGCATGGGGAATATGTACATTCGTACCCCGGTTCTTGCATTTAATTCTCGGATGTTTAATGCTTATCACAAGTATTGTTGGAAGAAATCATATTGAGGAATTGCCTGGGTTAAGCAGTGCACTCATTCTTCTAAGTGTTAGAAATTTTCTTCAAAACAAGTAAGATTATCATTGCATTTGGCTCTCTCTCTTTCTCTTATTTGAACTCTTGAATTTTGCCTTTCCTGCATTATACTTTGGTATTGTGTTACAGGCCAGCATCAAGGAAAGTGTGGAAAATTCATGAGTATTTTAGATTATTTTCAAATAAAAATTGGTTTTGTTTTAATGTACACACAAAAGGCCTAGCAATTCATTTATTATTTTATCCAGTTCTGTGAGTTTTGACACATGGTATGATACTCTCAGATACAGAACATTCCCACCACTCAAAACCTTCCCCTGGAATTTAAGAAACAAAACAGATGAGCAGATGGGAGGAAAAAAAAAAAAAAAAAGGCAAACCAAGAAACAGACTCTTAACTATAGAGAACATACTGATGGTTACCGCAGGGGAGAGGGTGGGAGGGATGGGTGATGGGGATTAATGAGTGAACTTGTGATGAGCACAGGGCGATGTATGGAAGTACTGAGTGTACACCAAAAGTACAAAAAAAACACCAAAAACCAAAAAACCCCTACTTCCTTCTGTCCCTTTGTGGTAGGCCCCCTGCAACTTCACTCGAGGCAACCACTGACCTAATTTCAGTCACTATGATTTATTTTGCATTTTCTAGAGTTTTATATAAATGGATTCATAGTATGTATTCTTCTTGTCTGGCTTCTTTTACTATGCATAATTATTTTGAAATCGATTAAAGTTTTTGCATCTCTCAATAGCTTATTTTTTATTGCTGAATAGTTTTCCATTTTATGGATATGCTACAATTTGTTTAGCCGCTCATCCGTCCATGGACATTTGAGTTGTTTGTGCTTTGGGGTTTTACAAATCGGCTATGCACATTCATGTACAAGTTTTGTATGAACATCTGCTTTTATTTCTTTTGGGAAAAAATAGTCAGGAGTCGACTGGCTGGATCATGTGGTAGGTGTATGCTTAACTTGGTAAGAAATCGCCCAACCATTTCCGAAATCGTTGTACCACTTACGTTTTTACCGGCAATTGCTCCACGTCCTTGCTAACCCTCGGCATGGTCAGTCTTCTAGATTCTAACCATTCGGATCAATTTGTAATGGTATCACATTGTGGTTTTAGTTTGCACTTCTCTAATGACTGATGGTGGTGAGCATTTTTTCACATGCTTATTCACTATCTGTTTTGGTGATTTGTCTGTTTAAATCGTTTGCATACTCACCCCCATCTTAAATTGGGTTATTTTTTTAACGAATTGAGAATTCTTTTTATATTCCAGATACAAGTGTTTACCAGATAAATAATTTCCAAATATCTTCTGTGTGGCTTGTCTCTTCATTCTCTTAACAATGTCTTTTGAAGTTTTCAATTTTGACAAAGTCTATCAATCCATTCTTTGATTTATCATTTTGGTCATCCAGGTCCATGATCCATTTTGAGTTAATTTTTGTATATGATGTGAACTATTGATGGAAGTTTATATTCAATTATTTTATCATCATGTATTGAAAAGACCATTTTCTTCCCACACGCAATTGCCTTTACACTCTTATCGAAAGCAGTTGTCCATGTATGTACGGGCCTATTTCTGGATTCTCTATTCAGTTCCAGTAACTTATTTGTCTGTTTTTGACACCACAGTGCCTTGATTACTGTAGCTTGATGATGACACTTGAAATAAGGTAGTGGTTGTCCTCCAACTTTGCTCTTTTTCAGGTTGTCCTGGCTGTTATGGGCCCTTTGCATTTCCATATGAATTTTAGAATCAGCTTGTCAGTAACTACAAAAAGCCTGCTGAGATTTTGATTAGGACTGCGTTGATTCTACAGATAAATTTGCAAAATGAGTATTGTTGATAATTGTTGCAATTTTGCTTGTCTAAAGGATGCCCAAAGATTCTGTTAAAATGTGAGGAGCATTGCTATCACTGATTGCTACTTGTTAAATGTCTCCATACACCTGATGCTAACTAAGAAATGTAAACATGAACAGTCTTTCCTTTTTCTAGTCAAAATAGTATACCATTGAATATACATTTACACACATACCATGTAAGATTATTATCCTACCTCCACACAGCAGGTAATCAGAAATTGGCATTTTGAATTAATCTGGAGGAAGACTGACACTTGTTGAAACATAGGGGAATAGTAATTCCCAGGTGAGAAGAGTGCAGGAAAATTCCCGGAGTTGGGATGAAATTTGCAGTTAAATGTGAATATAAGATCTAACCTAGGGAGGACTTTTCAATAGGCTCAGGACTTTTTAACAGTGAAACAAAACTGGAAGGACAGGCCAAGTCAGGTTGTAAGAAATAGGTGTGCTCACTTCAGGGAGAAGTATGGTTTGCTGTAGTACCTTAAGTTTTTAAGGATGTCCCCAAGATAGGTGGCTGTCTCACAGTATTGGTTTCCTCCTCCTACCATATACCTATTTTAGCCGGATACGTGGCCCCCTAGCGAATGACTATGTTTCCTAGACTCCCTTACATCTAGGTGTGGCTATACGGCTTAAGTTCTTATTAATGAGGTTTGAGTGCAAATAATGTGTGCAACCTCTGGAACCTACTTTTCAAGGGAAGGGTACACTTTTCTTCCACCCTCTCCATCCTGTGCCTGGGTTGGAAAACTGGTGGCAAGCCATCTTTTACCAGGGCGGGGGATGAGAGCATCACTCTAGGGCGGTGGAACAAGTAAAAAGCTTAGGACCTGATTACTCGCAACGGTAATACCAGCGGTAGACTTCTTCCTAGACTACATGTAAAGTACGTTTCTAATGTGTTTGAGCCACTGTTAATTGGATTTGTTTCAGCTGCTGCCACTAATATGCGGAAGGATAACTGCTCATGGGAGGTTGGTAAAAAGGTTGTGTTTAAAGTTCTACATTTTTAAGCTTGAAATATTTGTATTAGCCAATATTCCCCCATAGAATCACAAACATTATACAAATATCATTAATTTAGTGCATACCTCTGAGAGTCGAATGATTAATACTTTTTTATTTTGTATACACAGGGGAATAGGTCTAAGAAACTATGGTAAAATTGATAAAACAGATTTTGGGGGGAGGTCACAAGATCTGGCTTTGAACGGTGGTCCTACCACTCAGTAATTGTTTAACATCGAGTATGTTGCCTTACTGCCTAATTTGACTTCTGAATCTGTAAAATACCTTCTGACCTTATTGTGAGGCTCAAATGAGATCATAGCCAAAGTTGTAGGTCGTTGGTACAATTGTCATGAGCACCTCCTCCCCTGCACCCTTGACGAGCTGGGAGACACCTCCACGCTACAGGAAAGCGGCTGCGCGGAGCTGCTGTTCAGTGCGGGTACACAGCCCGCCGTCTCCATGGAGAGGGTGCGCGCGAGCTTGTACAAAGATGAAGACCATCTTCGTGCCAACGGTGGCATGAGTAAGTCCTTTAATTCTGTTTTCTGCAGTACTGTCTGCCTTCATGGTCCCGTGCTCAGGTGTTCGAGGTCAGGCCGGGACCACAAACGAGGCGGGCTTGGTGAAGGCCATGTGCGCAGACTGCGGGAGGGGGGGCTGCGGCTACTCAGCCCGGCCGCCTTGGGACGGGACTCCCTGTTGCTAGTTCTTACACATTTTCAAGGGAATTGCCAGTCTGACTTTTTATGTGGAATCTCCTGTTTTTTTAAGCGTTGGTTCAGGTGTGTGTGTGTGTGTGCGCGCGCTCGCGCGCGTGCGTGTAAACCGTGCTCGGGTGGAATGAAACCAGGACTGCGGTCGCCGCCCAGGAAGCCTCCTGAGAAACGCGCTGACTAGATGCGCTTAACGTCAGTGTAGTCGCTTAGTCCTGCAGATCCGCGCGCGCAGAACCGGCGCTGGCTCCACGTAAGGGCCTGAGGTTTTAACGGGAAAGTGCAGTTAGCATAAACTGAACGCGAGGAAGATCTTTCAGTACAACACTGGACTAAAGGGTGGGTACCTACACTTAATTCTGTGGGGAAATGATGTAATAAATATTTCTGTTTATTTGGTGTGTGAAGCCAAATACTCAAATGCTGAGTACCTTTAAAAAAAAATCAAAATCAGCAATTCAATTATTTTTCTTTATTAGAACAGCCAGGAGTGAGCTTGTTAGAATAGATCTGCTTTGTTGTAGCTTGCTCTGTTGGCAATGTCTAAATGAATTAATGAGTCAGAGTCAAAGAAATCTCACAGGCGGCTTCAATCTCCTGTCAGAAAGAAGAGCTAACTAAGTCAAACATCAGTAATTTTTTTTTTTCTTGGCTCGTCTTAGGAGTTCATGTTCTTAGCTACATGTTTGTGGACTTATATTTTAATCTTAAAATTACACTCCTAAAATATTAAGATTGGGAATTTGGGTGCCCAGTCTTCTTAGGATTTGCTGGGTCTTAAAAGTCCCTCACCTAAAAATACCATCTCTCCTCTGAAGCTCCTAAGAGGCGACTTCTTTATCACTCAGTTCAATACCAGAACCCAGCCACAGTTTTGTTTTCTGTTTTTGTAAGACCGGCAAGTGCCCAAATTTCCATTTTGAGATTTTTCATTTCTAGTACACATAATAGGAAAGTATATATAATATGTCACAACATGAATCTTGAGGTCAAATGTGAGGGAGATGTGGTTCTCTTGTGTGTCATGTAAAATTCTCTAAAATATTCTATGGCTGAGAAATTTATGTCGGAGAGCAGTCCAGAAGTTGTGTCAGCCTCTTCTCTGGGGAGGCCTCGAGCTCTTGGGAATTTGTGTTAATACTGTTCTAGTCACTTCCTCTTTCAAGAACTGCCTGATAGATTAAGCTCATTGGGCAGGAAGTGGAATTTTTTTTTTTCTGTTAAGAAAAAGACCCTCTTCTACCACTGTGGGTCTTTGCTAAAGGTTAATAAAAAGAGGGGGGCCCTACGGATATCAGGAGTTCAGTAGGTTGAAGGCTGTAATGTTGAAGAAACAGCAATTGCTGAATGGGAGTCTAAGAGGACCCAAAGTGCTGCAAAGGAAAACTAAGATATTCAGCCTCATTTTAAGGATATCTTTGTTCTTAGAATATAACAGTTGGGCATCATGGGCTTTGATGTTGGCTTATTAGTTTCACATATAACAATAGCCATGTATAAATATAAAGGTTCAGACACTAAAGTTTCTGGAAAGTATGATAGCCTGCTCAATAGGGACCATCTACTGACTTATAATGGGCTTCATGAAGATTGCCTATAATGGTTTCTTGTCAAGCTTTTTCTCTACACCTGAGTGCTCCTCTTTCATTGGTTATTTTCTAGCTGGATGCGTGTTTCTTGGCACCAGAGTTACAGACTTCTGTATTTTGGTAACCATGTTCTCTTTTCTCTGTGAATAGGATTGTCCATCTTCCCAAGTTGGAATTAAGTAGAATAAATCTAATCCTTGACCTACCTGTATTTAGTTTGACCACAAAAAGTGTAAAGGAAAACCCATAAACTTACCACCTTGAGAAATTAAACATTATACATTGCAGCTCCTCTATATTCTTCCTTTATTCTCCTCTTTCCTCCTGGGAGATAACCATTGTTCTGGTCTCTTTATACAGTATTATGTATAGTTCCCCAAAACACGTATGGTATTTTATATATTTTTAAACTACATAAAAAGATAGCACATTCATGTATCCTCCTGAAAGACTTTTACATCTATGATAATATAATCTTTTCTCCCTCAAAGATACTTTTCCTGTAGATATAAAAATCCTTTGTGGAGATTTTCTTTCTTTTTAGTATGTCAAATCATTTTTTCTAAATATAGAGGAAAATAATGAAATGCTTGGATTCTCAGAATAAATTTACTCTTTATAAATGCAGCCCCACTTCTTAGTTTAACCACTTGTAATCTCTACTTCATCTATTTTTTAATATTCTCTATTAGTAGTTTATTTTTTAAATGGATTATTTAATTAAAATAAAATTTCACCCGGTATGCATACCCTTAAAACCAGCAATGTCCGTTCTTGACCAGTTAAATACCCATATGTTTAAGTAGGAGTGTATAGGGCTGTCTGTTGCAGCACTGTAATAGCAAAACTAATTACTTAAGGTTAAACTGTAGTCCAAACTATGTAGAATTAAAAGGAATGAGGTAGATACCTATTTATTGATCATAGGTAAAGCTCTAAGATATATCATTAAATAAAACAATTGCAAAACAAAATTAACATTTTAGAACTATTTCTAGATGCTCTTATTAGCTTTATAAATATATAGAAAAAGTTTTGCAAGCAAACACCGAAAGTTGGTAAGTAATTATCTCTAGGATGGGAATGGGAGGTCAAGGAGGACTTTGTATTACCAGTATTAGTTGAATTTTTACAGCAAGAAATTCCTGTGTTAATTGATTAAAATATAATTTAAGGTATATACTTAAAAAGTCAGCGTAACATTTTTAGGGCAGGCTAACGATATTGTGGCTTGAAGCAAGAGATTAAAACTATCCCAGCAAATAACTAGCCTAAATGACCTCAAGTAGAATGAACAAATTGGGGGACTAAGCTGTACCTAAATATACACCAATGCCTTCAATTCGCAGGATCTGTGTAGGCATAGTGCTATCAACACTGGTAAGCAAGAAAAGTCACCATCCGCAGACTAGAAATTGGAGGGTACGCCCCAAAGAAGGAGATCAGTGGGTTTGAATGGACAAGAATCGAGGAAACACAAAACATGTGCATGAAAAAAACACAAAGACCAGATCCACTGATACTCCAAAAATAGAGTGAGCAAATACCAAGAACTAAACTGAGTGCTAGTGCAACAAGGAGGCCAATAATTAGAACAGTAGCCCTAGCAATTAGAAAAGCAGCACTAACCTGAGCCTAGAATGTCCAAGATACAGTCCAAAGAAAGTAATGTACTTGCTGGGAGCGTGTTCCTGGGGAAGGTATAGATGAGCAAGAAATGTAGCCAAACTAAAGGAAAAAGGCAGCCCTGTTCGGGAAGCAGAAACACTAAAGACTGCTGCTACGAGAGAAAAGCTTTTCTTATTTTAGTAACGGGGAACTCCGGCTCGCCTGCCGGCTCCTCACCCAGGTGCCCTAAAGTGAAGCCTCCCAGTGGATAGGCTGCACCCAGTTATATAAGCCCTGCAATCACCTGTGCCATCCGGGGACGGAGAACCCACACGAGCTAAAAATAATCCGTTTCTCATTCAGAGATGCGAAGGAACAACAAAAGATCATGAGATAATTGAGGAGGAGAAACGAAGTAAAGGGAGGACTCCTATGAATAAACAAGTCAACGTGCCAACTGACCCTAGAAGAAGCAGAAAAAAAATTGAAGGACACAGAACTTGAAAGAAAAATTGTAATTGATACTCTCATGGGGTATAGTGCAATGAAAAATATATAAAAGGTTGTTAGGAAAAAGAGCTACCAGAGAACACGAGAGAACTGTAGTAGTTAAAATGTAATTGCCTGGATGATGTGCTCCGCTAATAGTAAGGGCAAAGTAAACGAGAGGAAAACAACATGGTGCTCAGAGAACAGAAACTTCCATCCCAAAGAGCAGTGAGGAAAACAGGTACACATCAGGCCGAAAGAGCAAGCAGTACGAAGTGGAGCAGGAAGACGCGTGGCTAGATCCTCAGGAGGGATGTCCTCAGGAAAAGGACGAGGGACTCATGAGAATATATGGTGTAATGGAAAGTATGAAAAAAGCATGATGTGATAAAGAGATATAATGGAAAAGGTGAATAAGAAAGCCATAGTCTGAATATTAAAAAAAAAAAGAGAAAAATAAGCCTTCATTTTAATCAATTAATATAAAAAATCGATTTATTTGATTTTAAGATCACTATTACAATTGGTTTCGGAGTCATAATATTGAAAGATAATACCATCACCATGCTTGGCTTGGCATTACATAATACACACACACACACACACACACACACACACGTGTACATCTTTGTGGATTTTCACCCCTTAGAGTCAACCTATGAATTGAAGCATTGGAAGGCTTGGTTGAGTTTCAGGATGAAATATAAATTTAACTGTCTTAACCAGGTAAAAGAAAAACAAACCTATAGTATACCTAACTTTTGAAGTTTAGAGATGAGAGTGAGGGAAGTGGAAGGAAGGGATAAGTGTTCATATTCTATGTTACAAAGTGTGGAATGAAGAAATATTATCAAAGTTGATTGGATTATGATGACCATTAGCAGACCTAAGGAGAATGTCACAGACATGAAATTTGGGAAAGAGATGAAAGAATTGTAATAAAAACAAGGATAAAAATGGACTAAGCCTCTGTCTCATATTAGCAAGACAAGAAATAGAGGTACAAACATATTTAGCATTGAGTTAGTGACTAGGAAAATTTTTTAAATGTTCATATAGGAGAGAGGATCTGTAGATGGGAACTGATATGATTGGAGATTGAGGGTGTTCCTGTACTATTTGAGTTGTTACTGTGTCCGTGCATTACTATCATTAACAAAATTCCCTGGAGAGGTAACAGATCTAAAAGATGAGAAAAAGATTGAGACAGACCAATACAGATCTAATAGTGTATTAGGAGGTGACAGAGGAAAATCGGAGGACGTCTACCCCCTAGATGGCTCTCAAATAGTTTCTATAACTCAGAAAACACTAGATCAAGGGTTCAAAACCGAAGCCCATAGGCCAAATGTGGCCCACTTCCTGATTTTTAAAAAATAGTTCTGGTATATAGCTATGTTCATTTATGTATTGTCTATGGCTGTTTTCACATTACAACAGAGTTTAGTTGTGACGCCATATGGTTCACAAAAGTATCTATCTATTACCTGGCTCTTTACAGAAAATGTGCTCCTCCATTAAAGAACGAATGAAATGAAAAAATTCCAACTGCTTAACAAAACATAGGGGAGAAAAACCAAACAGAATAACAAAAAAGGAAGAAAGAATATTACATAGAAAATATAAAAAAAGATTACAGGAATAAGCCCAAACATAATAATATATTTGGGGCTAAATTCCTCTATGCTTAGATTGGAGGGGAAAATATGACCCTGTTTAAAAGGAGTTCGCTTGGAACAATGTGCCATGGAAACACAGAAAATGGTGAAATAGACAAAAATGTACCAGCAAAATGTAATCACTAAAAACAATGCAGAGGATTCTGGGAAGATGGCAGAGTGGGAAGCACAAAGAATATTTCCCTACCTAGACAACAATTGCACTGGTAGAATCTGTCTGATGTAGCTGTTTTAGAACTCTGGAGTCAACTGAAAATGTCGAATTTTATGTAATAAGAGAATTCATAAAATACTATATCTGATTCAAAGGAAAATCCAAAGAGAAAGCAAATACATAGTTATGCTAAGAATTGACAAATGGGTGCAAACTGGCAAAATTGGTCAGTATCCCTAAGGCAACAATCAATTGCATTCCTCTAGACGGAATTTGCATTTCTAGAAATAAGACTCTTTTGCATCACTATCAGTTTTTCTGATAGTTTTCTACAACTTAAAGAATTGAATAGCTAGCTCGAAGACCATAAAAGACTGAAATAACCTTGAATGATGCACTAGACAGGACATGTAAGTATGTCTCCTTAACACTAATCTACACCACCCCCTCCCTACTCCTGCCTTCCAAGGGTCTATTAGAATGTGAACGCTTAAAGGTAGATGTTTGGCATGGCTGAAATGACCTACATTGTAAAGGTAAGAGGCGCTTGAAGTTGGGAGTGGGGCTTGAGTATGCAGAAAAGTGGCCCCCCAAGGAGGTCCATGTTCTAATCTCCAGAACCTATGAATATGTTATGTGGCAAAAAAGAATTGTTATCAGATGGATTTAAGCTTACTAATCAGCTGACCTTATAATGAGATTATTTTGGATTATTGGGGTGGGCCCAAGCTTTCTAAATGGGGAAGAGGGAGCTGAAGAGGAAGTCAGTGTACTAGGATCTGAGAACTCCACCCACTGTTGTTGGCTTTAAAGATGAAAAGAGGCCAAGAGCCAAGGAATGTGGGGGGCCTCTGGAAGCTGGAAAGGGCAGAGAAATGGATTTTCCTCTAGAGAATCTTCCAGAAAGGAATGTAGTTCTCCTGATTCCTTGATTTTTTTTTTAAGCTCTGTGAGCCCCATTTTAGTGTCATGAACTACAGAACTGTAAAATAATTTGTGTTGTTTTAAGCCTCTGACTCTCCTTTCTTGTTCTTTTACTTCTAAGGATCCTTGCGATGACACTGGGCCCACGGGGATAATCCAGGATAATCTCATCTCAAAACCTTTCATTTAATTAAATCACATTTGCACAGTCCCTTTTGCTATGTAAAGTACGTATTCACAGGTTCCAGGGATGTGGACATCTTTGTGCGATCACTGTTCTGCCTATCACAGAACTTCTGACTCTATCTCAATGTTTTTCCTTATGTTTTTATGCCCTTGCATTTACATAGCGTTTTGAGAGCATGCCTTAGTCTTTCTATTCACTAATTGGATCTTTTGTTTTGTTCATTCTGCTATATAGTTAATCAGGTTTTAATTTTGGTAACCATGTTTTTAATTTCCAAGAACTGACTTATATGTAGATCTTGTGAACACAATCTCCTGTATCTCTCTGAAAATACGAATTATACATATTTTAGTATTCACTATGTTAATCCTTGGGAGTTAATTCTTCTTGTTGGAGTTCATGCTTTCTCTGTTGTAGGTTTTTCTCAAATATTTGGTAACTGCATTTCTAGATTATACTTTTAGATGAATGTTTAGATAATATTTATGTTCAGGGTGATTTTCTTTTTCCCCTGCAAAGTGAGGCTTCCCATTTCCATGACTGGAATACAGGTTCTGCTTTCTGGAGTGATGGCAGTTATGAGAAGGGTAGGAGACAGGCTGTAGACTGGGGAGATGATCTTTTAGGCTATACAATGGAGCACAGGTTAAGGGTAGGCTCTCATACCAGATCAATCGGGGTCAAATCTTGGCTCTACCATGTACAGCTGTGTGACTTTGGAAGATTGACCTAACCGCTCTGTGCCTCGGTTTCTGTCTCTCTAAAATTGTGATAAGAATAGCATTAATCTCCTAGAGTTACGGGGATTAAATGAATCAGTACATATGAAGCTCTTAGAAGAGTGCCTGACGTATAGTAAGAGTTTAATGCATGTTAGCCATTGTTTTGTAGTAATATTCATTTTGTGAAGATGTGCACTTGTAGTTGTGGTTCTTATTTTTGAGCAAATGCTGGAGTCGGCTGGTCCTAGCCTTTCCTTCTGCCAACTACCTAGAGAAAAAACAGCCTATTATTTCCCATGGTCTCCGATCTGGAGCTTTTCCCTGGGGAAATTCCTTCCTTATCTCTGATTTCTTCCCATTTCCACGCTCCAATTAACAGTTTGATTTATAGCCTTCCATAAATTTCTATCCACATACAAGTATATATAACATATAATACATAGCGATCTATACATAAAATTCCTTTTTCAAACAAACACATGTATCTGCAAATTCCTTTTCAATTACTGTATTTTAGACATGTGTTTAAGATAAAAATGCATATGAGTTTCCTTCAAAAAAAAGAAATGCAAATAATCTTATAAATAATACTGGGACGATAGGCATTTGGGACCAAGAAAGCTAATTAAAGAATTAGATATAAAATGTCAAAAGTTATCCAGAGAAAAACAGAATAGCAAAGAAAAACTCATTGTGTGGGGGGCGGGCAGGGTGGCAGCGGGGCGGGTAATTTGACTAACATAAGAGTTCTTCAAGAAAGTAGACTGAATGAATTCACATTTCAGTGGTAAAAGCCTCACCTTCACCCCAAATCCCATTGAAATGACAGTATGTATTTTAAAATACACAGAAACCCTGGGAATCCAGGAGGACCTGACCTGTAGGCTAGAGGAGCAAGAGGTTTGTGTTCTATAAAGCAGAAGCAAACAGATCAATCATGAGATAACAGAGCTGAGGAACTGGTATAGAAGCAAAAGAGGGTCTTTAAAAAAAAAAAAATTCCCCAGGAGAATTGCAAAATAATCTCACACTAGGGGATGTATGGACTAGCAGAAAGAATAGCCTATAGACAGTAGGCTGAAGAACTGGGTGAGGACTGGTCATTCAACATATACTCTCGTATAAAAACACACATGCAACCCTCTAAACAGAATTCTGACCAGAAAGGTTCAGAGGCCCCAAGTTATTAATGCTATGTTTGGCGGGGGTGCTATGGGGAGTCCCTATAATATTATCATTGGAA
This sequence comes from Ursus americanus, assembly GCF_024610735.1. Classification (NCBI taxonomy): domain Eukaryota; kingdom Metazoa; phylum Chordata; class Mammalia; order Carnivora; family Ursidae; genus Ursus; species Ursus americanus. The sequence continues at coordinate 5,367,738 of NC_142155.1, read as the reverse complement.
ACAATAGCTCATATGTATTAATGATACTCTTTTGTTAGTGCCACACTGCTTTATTTTAACTTTAAACATGTTAAATAATTTCTAGAGTTAGTCTCCCCCTAACAACTCATTTTTTAAATTTCTTGATATTTTTACTGTTTCTTTTCAATATCTTATTTAAGAGTTTGCTTATCCCGAACTTTTAAAAATAGCTCATGAAGTCCATTCCCATATGACTTTTTAAAGGTTTAGAAAGAGAAGATAAAATTGCCCCTGGAAACATTTTTTTTTTAAATATAGTAAGATTCTGGACTTTTTCCAGAAAAATCAAGAGTGAAAAAATCAGTTTTCAATGAAATATGACCTCTTACATCCTTTAAGTTAATTGTATTAGAAGACAAGTTAATGCGAGGCCTTTATCCTTTCTGCTATAAGGGTAAATCCTGAAAATGCCTTGCGTTTCTCCTAAGGGTTAAATGCAGGTGGTCATGTTCAGTTCAGGTTCTCATTAAAATTCGTTTCCATCTATAGCAGCAACAAAAGGATTGTGTCCAGGGTACTTAAAGCCAGAGATTTCTAATGTGTGTTTGATGAAATCAAGGCAGTATCTTGTGAGCTCAAAGGAATCTTACAAGTCCCAGGATTGTATAGGCTCGCCCTTGGTAGTGGGTAGCCCTAGTTTGTACTGGGCGAAGCTTCTGATTAAATTTACTTATATCCAGGTAGTCATTTTGAAAAGAATTCAGTGAGGCAGAATTTTAAAGTGCAGGGAGGGAGGGAGGGAGGGAGGAAGGGAGTGTGTGTGTGTGTGTGTGTGTGTGTGTGTATGTGTATATGTGTGTGAGAGAGAGAGAGAAAGAGAGAATGAGACCAGTGTACTTAAAGGTTGTAACACATATGTACTTACAGCTAGAAAGATGTTATGGAAGCTGCCTTTCTTTGTTCTGGGGAGAAAAAGACCTTTTAATGGCCCATTTCATTCTACTGGCATAAATGGGCATCGATTTTTGTGAGGGAAAGGTAGATGGAGACAATTTTCCCCCTTAGGCTGCTAAGACTTGGAACCTTAGCTCTGAAGGCAGATGGCTTCTGGCTATCTGCCCTTCAAAACAATTATGCTTGAAGGTTTCTGAGGGGAAAAGAGTTGGTCAAATCTGCATAGAGGCCAAGGAGCCTTTTGGGAGGAATAGGAAAGAGACCCTGACACTTTGAGTTTCAAAGTCACTACAACGTGTCTGATTCCTGAGGTGGTCCAGACGAAGACCATTTGGCAGTAAGAACAGCAGAGGCCTCTGAGAGGAACCCGTTGGGAAGAGAAACGGGAACTGGTGCCGGGCTCTATACAGAGCAGACACAGCATCGTATTGTGGATTGTATGGAACGACCTAACCGTCTTAGATGAGGCCAGTGTATGCGTCCTGCATTCGTTCACCATTAAATTCCATCGGTGTCATTAGAGATGCAACTGAGAAGCCCAGGGCTGCCATGGTGTGGCACAACCAAAAACCAGACTGAGTGGCGGGAGGCTGCTTCTTTCTTCCCCAACATGAAGAAGCTGTCCTCAGAGCAGCAGTGGGGGTGTGGGTGAAGGCCGATACAGGGTGTTGTTGGACTTGAATTTATACAATGTTAGGTTCCTTCTTTAAGATAAAAGAATACAAAATTCCAAATACAGAATCTCCAGGGCCGCCTCCCAGGACCATAGAAAGGGCCTGGGTAGATGAGAGGCCCTGAGGCTTCAGCTTGGTTATTTAGGTTGGTAGGCCCCTGAGGGAGCTTCCCTCACGTGGTGGAGGCGTGGCCTGGGTGAGAAGTACTGCCTTCTAGAAGGACTCAATGTGGCAGAGAAGGTGGCCTCTGGTAGATTAAATGAGATGTTTTAATTTTTTTTTCCATGAAGGACAGATTTCCTAGAACTCCATAAGGAGGGAAAATAGGCATTCCGGTCATAAGGAGGATGGGGAGGAGCTAGGTCCCTATTTTGAACACTATAAGTTTCCTGTACTCTATGCTGGTAAAGCAGAACACACCTACCCATTACATCTTACATCCCAGTGACTCTGAAGTTAATGATAATAAGTAATTTAAATCAGTTAAATTAAGTCTATTGCAGCAATCTGTTAATTAATATAAAGGGTTTCCATGAAATTTTTAAAGATGTTTCTAACATGTCAGGACCATTCCTATAATTTCAACTGTTGCCTTCATGTCAATGATGCCACATTTTCAGCTTCATGTCAGTGATGCCATATAAGTACAAGTCAGCCCCATCTACTGTGCCCCTCTTTTCTAAAATTGAGATATAGTTGACATACACTATTTTAGGTGTACAACATAGATAGCCAACGATTATGCACTGTGTGAAACAAAATAATTCCATCTTGGACAAATCCACTGTGATGACCACTCTGTGACCCGAAACTTTCTTCAGTACCATCACCCCCTCTCCTCTCTTTAACCATACCCGTAGGGCATAATGTTTTGCTCCCCTCTGGAGACAGGACTATGATTCTCAAGCATTTCCTCCTGGGTGGTCAACCAGCACATATTCCATCTCCTCTCTGCCCAACACCCACTTCAGTTTGTAAGTCCCCTTAATAAACGATTTCTTGTCCAGCTGGACTTGTCAGCCTTTTTCTTAGGTCTTACAGTGCTTTTGGAGGAGGCTGGGTATATAACTCCCTTTCAGAGAACATAAACATTACAAAATGTCACTATGGCAAGTACCATATAACGTTGTTACAATATTATTAACCATATTCCCTATGGTACAATTTCCATCCCTGTTTCAGACTTATTTTATAACTGGAATTTGTACTTCTTAATCTCCTTCACCTATTTTGTCCATCTTCCCATCCCCTTTCTGCCAACCACCAGTTCTCTGTATTTATGAATCAACTTCTGTTTTTTTGTTCATTTGCTTATTAGATTGCACATATAAGTGAAGCCGTATGGTCTTTTTCTGTCTCACTTCACTTAAGGTAATATCCTCTGGGTTCATCCATGTTATCACAAATACCAGTTCTTTTCTTTTTAATGGCTGAGTAATTTTCCATTGTATATATAGATATGCCACGTTTATTTTGCTTTTTTTGGAGCATAGTTGACATACAATGTTATATTAGTTGCTGGTGTACAATATAGTGATCCAGCTTCTCTGTATGTTATGTTGTGTTCACCAGAAGTGTACCTACCATCTTTCACCATATCATTGACCATATTCCCTATGCTGTGCCTTTTTATCTGTGACTTACTCCGTAACGGAAACCTGTATTTCCCCACTCCCTTTTACCCAGTTTGCCCATCTCCCCACGTCCCTCCCCTCTGGCCACCATCAGTTTGTTCTTTGTTTTTATGGGCCTGATTCTACATTTTCTTTATTCATTCATTTTTTTAGGTTCCAAAAACAAGGGAAATCATGTGGTATTTGTCTTTATCTGACTTATTTCTCTTAGCGTAACACCCTAAGACAACCATGTTGTCTTGAATGACATGATCTCATTCTTTTTTTGTGTGTGTGAGGCTCTGTAATATTCTATTATATATATATCTATATGTTAGATATAGATATATATATCTCACATCTCACATCTTATCCATTTGTCTATTGATAGGTCACTTCTATACCTTGGCTATTGTAAATAATGCTGCAAGAAACATAGGGGTGCATAAATGTTTTTGAACGAGTGTTTTTGTTTTGAGTAAATGCCCAGTAGTGGAATTACTGGATCGTGTGGTATTACTATTTTTAATTTTTTGAGGAAACTCCATATGGTTTTCCACAGTGGTAGCACCAGTTTACCTTCCCACCAAGAGTGCATGAAGTTCCTTTTCTCCACATCCTCACCAACACTTTCTATTTCTGGTCTTTTTTTATTTTAGCCATTCTGACAGGTGCAAGGTGATATCTTATTGTAGTTTTGGTTTGCATTTCCCTGATGATTAGTGATGTTGAGCATCTTTTCATGTGACTATTGGCCATCTGTATATCTTCTTCAGAAAATGTCAGGTCTTCCCATTTTAAAATTGGATTGTTTGCTTTTGTCATGTTGAATTGTATGAGTTCTTTATACATTTTGAATATTAATCCCTTATTGTATGTATCATTTGCAAATATCTTCTCCCCCTCAGTAGGTTGACTTTTCATTTTATTTACTGTGCAGAAGCTTTTTATTTTGATGTAGTTCCAGTAATTTAATTTTACCTCTGTTTCACTTGCCTTAGGAGACCTATCTAGAAAAATGTTGCAATGGCTGATGTTGGAGAAATTGCTGTCTATGTTCTTTTCTAGGATTTTTGTGGACTCAGGTCTCACATTTACGTCTTCAATCCAGTTTGAATTTATTTTTGTGGATGGTATTATAAAGTGGTTCAGTTTCGTTCTTTTGCATGTAGCTGTCCAATTTTCCCAACACCATTTGTTGAAGAGACCATCTTTTCCCTACTGTATATTCTTGCCTCCTTTGTTGTAGATTAATTGACTATATAAGCATGGGCTTATTCCTGGGCTCTCTATTCTGTTCTGATGATCCATGTGTCTGTTTTTGTGCCAGTTACATACTGTTTTGATTATATAGCTTTTTAGGATATCTTGAAATCTGGAACTGTGTTACTTCTAGCTTGTTCTTTATAAGATTGCTTTGACTATTTGAGGTCTTTTGTGGTTCCATACAAATTTTAGGATTTATTTGTTCTAGTTCTGTGAAAATTGCTTTGGTATTTTGATAGGGATTACATTGAATCTTTAGATTGTTTTGGGAAGTATGGGCATCTTAACAATATTAATTCTTCCAACCCATGAGCGTGGAATATCTTTCCATTTGTTTGTGTCATCTTCAATTTCTTTCATGTTACAGGTCTTTCACCTCCTTGGTTAAATTTATTCTGATTATTTTATTCTTCTTGGTGCAACTGTAAACTGAATTTTTTCCCCTAATTTTTCTTTCTGCTACTTCCTTATTGTACAGAAACACTACTGATTTCTGGGTATTTTATATCCTGCAACTTTACTGAATTCATTTATCACATCTAATGGTTTTCTGGTAGAGTCTTTGGTGTTTTCTATGTATAATAGGTCATCTGCAAATAGTGACAGTTTAATTTCTTTATCAATATGGATGCTTTTTATTTCTTCTTGTCTGATTATTGTGGCTAGGACTTCCAGTACTATGTTGAGTAAAAATGGTGAGAGTAGACATCTTTGTCTTGTTTCTGATCTTAGAGGAAAAGCTCTCGGTTTTCTGCCATTGAGCATGATCTTAGCGGTGGGTTTTTTTTTTTATACACAGCCTTTTTTATGTCGAGGTATATTTCTTCTAAAACTACTTTGGGAGTTTTTATCAAGAACTGATATTGAATTTTGCCAAATGCTTTTTCTGCATCTATTGAGATGATCATATAATTTTGATCCTTTGTTTTGTTGATGTGTATCACATCGATTTGTGAATACTGAATTCTCTTTGCATCCTCAGAATAAATTCCACTTAATTGTGGTTAGTGATCCTTCTAATATATCACTGAATGTGGTTTGTTAATATTTTGTTGAGTATCTTTGCATCTATGTTCATCAGGGATATTGGCCTGTAGTTTGTTTTTTTTTTTTTTCATGGTGCCTTCATCTATTTTTGGTACCCAGGTAATTCTGGCCTCAGAGGATGTATTTGGAGGCTTTCCTCATCACCCCAGAACAGTTTGAGGAGAACAGATATTAACTCTTTAAATATTTGGTAGAATTCAGCTGTGAATCCATCTGGTTCTAGACTTTTATTTTTTGGTAGTTTTTTATTACAGTTTCAATTTTATTACTAGTAGTTGGTCTGCTCAGATTTTGTATTTCTTTCTGATTCAGTTTTGGAAGATTATAGGTTTCTGGGAATTTATCTACTTCTTCTAGTTTGTCCAATTTGTTGCCATACAATTTTTCTTAGTATTCTCATCTTTTGTATTTCTGTGGTATCAGTTGTTACTCCTTTTTTGTTTCTGATTTTATTTATTTGGGTCTTCTCTCTTTTTCTTGATGAGTCTGGCTAAAGGTTTGTCAATTTTTTTTTTCTTCTCAAAGAACCAGATTTTGGTTTCACTCTGTCTCTTTCTCTCTCTCTTTTTAGTCTCTGTCATTTATTTCTGCTCTAATCTTTATTAATTCCTTTAGTCACCTTGGGCTTTCTTCACTACTTCTTTAGGTGTAAGGTTAGATTGTTTATTTCAGCTTTTTCTTGTTTTGAAGTAGACCTGTATCACTATATATTTTCTTCTTTAGAACTGCTTTGGCTGCATCGCAAAGATTTTGAACTATTGTGTTTTCATTTTCATTTGTTTCCATGTATTTTTTTTTTTATTTCTCATTGATCTACTGGGTGTTAAGTATTGTTTAGCCTCCACATGTTTGTGAGTTTTCTCGTAATCAATTTCTAGTTTCATACTGTTGTGGTAAGAAAAGATGCATAGTATAATTCCAGTCTCCATAAATGTATTGAGACTTCTTTAGCAGCTTAACATGCGATGTATTCTGGAGTGTTCCATGTGTAATTGAAAAGAATGTGTATTCTGTTGTTTTTGTTGGATATATTTATTATGTCCATCTGGTCTAATGTATAATTCAAAAACACTCTTTCCTTATTGATTTTTCTGCCTGGGTGGTCTATTCAGTGGTGTAAGTGGGATGTTAAAGTCCCCTACTGCTATTGTATTAACATAAATTTTTCTCTTTATGTCCGTTAATATTTGCTTTATGTATTTAGGTGCTCCAATGTTGGGTGTGTAGATATTTACAATTGTTATATCCTCTTGTTGAGTAATCCCTTTATCATTATGTAATGCCCTTTTTTTTTTCTTGTTGGTCTTTGTTTTAAAGTCTATTTTGTCTGATTAACTATTGCTACTTGGCTTTTTTTTTTTTTTTTTTTTTTGCTTCCATTTGCATGGTAAATATATTTCCATCCCTTCACTTTAAGTCTGTACGCGTCTTTAGGTCTGAAGTGAGTCTTTTGCAAACAGACTATAAGTGGGTCTTTTTCTTTTTTTTAACCCATTCTTCCTGATCCCCCATGTCTTTTGATTGAAGCACTGAGACCATTTACATTTAAAGTAAGTATTGATAGGTATGTACTTTTTGCCATTTTCACTGTTTTCTACTTGTTCTTGTGGTTTTTCTGTTTCTTGCTCTTTGTGACTGAATTTCTGTAGTGTTATGTTTGGCTTTATTTTTTGTGTATTAAAGGTTTGGGTTTGTGGTTACCATGAGTTTCATATATAACATCTTAGGTTTATGGCAATCTATATTAAGTTGATGTATACCACATCTTCCTTATCCATTCATCTATCGATGGACACTTAGGTTGTTTCCATATCTTGGCTATTATAAATAATGCTGCAATAAACATACAGGTGCTTATCTTTTCAAATTAGTGTTTTTGTTTTCTTTAGTAAATACCCAGCAGTGGAATTACTGATCATCTAATAATTTTTAACTTTTTGAGGGACCTCCATACTGTTTTCTATAATGGCTGCACAAATTTACATTCCCACCAACAGTGTAGAAGGGTTCCCTTTTCTCTATGTCTTTGCCAACATGTGTTATTTTTTGTCTTTTTGATACCACCTCACACCAGTCAGAATAACTAGTATCTCCTTGTGGTTTTAATTTGCATTTCCCTGATGATTAATAATGTTGAGCATCTTTCATGTGACTGTTGGCCATCTGTATGTCATCTTTGGAACAATGCCTATTCAGATCTTCACATTTCTTAATCAGATTTTTAGGGGGTTTTTTTGGTGTTGAGTTGTAGGAGTTCTTTCTATATTTTGGATATTAACCCCTTATTAGATATATCATTTGCAAATATCTTCTCCCCCCCCCCCCGCCACCCATTGTTTACCATTTTGTTTTGCTGATGGTTTCCTTTGCTGTGCAAATCTTCTTAATTGATGTAGTCCCAATAGTTTATTTTTGCTCCCATTTCCTTTGCCTTAGGAGACCGATCCAGAAAAATATTGCTAAAGCCCATGTTTATGAGATTACTGCCTATATTTTCTTTTAAGAGTTTTATAGTTTCAGATCTTATTTGGGTGTTTAGTCCATTTTCAGTTAATTTTGTGGATGGTGTAAGAAAGTGGTTTAGTTTCATTCTTTTGCATGTAGCTGTCTAATTTTTCCCAACACCATTTGTTGAAGAGAATGTCTTTCCCCCATTGTATATTCTTACCTCCATTGTCATAGATTTAATTGACCCTAAAATATAAGTTTATTCCTGGGCACTCTATTCTATTGATCTATATGTCTATGTTTGTGCCAGTACCATGTTATATGAATTACTATAGCTTTGTAGTATAGTTTGAAATCTGAAATTGTGATACCTCTAGTTTTATTCTTCTTAAGATTGCTCTTGACTGTTTGGGGTCTTTTGTGGTTCCATGCAAATTTTAGTATTTGTTTTAGTTTTGTGAAAAATGACATTGGTATCTTGATGGAGATTGCATTAAATCTGTAGATTGCTTCGGCTAGTATGCTGTGCCCCTCTTTTCAAGGCGTTCTTTTCTTCCTATTTTTAAATTCCCAGTTAATGTATCCAACAGCTACTTCATTGTCCATTAAAGCTCTATAAAAGTATAAAATAGATTCCTAGCTTCACTTTCTTTTTCCTCTTTACCTTCTATAGCTCAGGAATTATTAAACCCCATTGGAATATGTTCTCATGTCTTTTGAAGTCGTTGCCTCCTTTATCCCAATGTCACTATTAGATTCTAGAATATTACAGTGGCTTCAATCTCTTTATTAGTGTCTTTCTCTTCTAATAATTTCTTCATAATGCTACTAGACGTGGCCTTTCTAGAGCACAGATATGACTGTATGAAAACTTTTGCTGGTTCAATAGAGTCTCAGTCTACGTTTTGGTATCCTCTCCCATCTCTTCTCTTGGTTTCACATTCAGTCATGTGGGACCACTTGCTACTTCCTAAATGTGCACATGCTTTCCCCCCTTTTCCTACCAAATGAATTTCTACTCATTTCAAAGGCCAACTGAAACTTTAACTCCTACATGATGATTTTTCTAATCTTCCCTAATTTGAATTAAATATTCCCACTTTTATGCTCCCGTAGCACTTTAAAAAATATTTCTATTTCCTCAATTTGAGCATTTTTGTCATTCTAATTTATATAGTATTATGTAGCATGCACATTTGTCTCCACCAACAGGCTGTGAGCAAGACTGTGTCCTGTTCGTTATTATCCTCATGCCCTAACCTGGGATTTGGCCCATCACGGGCCTATGGGAATGTAGTCACTATTGTTGGCAGAGTTTTACTTTTATTTAATATATCCTCAATATCCAAAGGAAAAAAAGTCTGAATTACAAATGGAATTTCATTTTTCTTTTTCTTGCATGTACTCTATATGCAAATTCCATTAATCATTTCTTAATTCATTGCTTCCCTTTCTGGTACTCAACTCTATTCTGCTTTTATTCTTTTTCCAGAGGTCATACCTCTTATTCTAATAATATTTCGCTTCTAGGACTCTTCTCAAATTTTGTTTTTAGTAAGGAGGGAAAATTTAGTTCTGAATATCTGCCTCCCTCCTATTCCATTTCATTTTGAATGGTCTTTATGTTCCAGGAAAGCTTTGGCAATTTGAGTCCAGTGAAAATAAGAAATGATTTTTGACATAGCATAGAATCTACTCACAGCTGACTTCAAGAATTAAGTAAGAGGTAAGGGCGCCTGGGTGGAACAGCGATTAAGCATCTGCCTTCGGCTCAGGGCGTGATCCCGGCGTTCTGGGATCGAGCCCCACTTCCGCTGTGAGCCCCCTTCTTCCTCTCCCACTCCCCCTGCTTGTGTTCCCTCTCTCGCTGGCTGTCTCTATCTCTATCGAATAAATAAATAAAATCTTTAAAAAAAAAGAATTAAGTAAGAGGTGAACTATTTTCTGAGCTGTAAGTGACTTTTAAATTGCTCATGAAAATAGCAAAGTCTTGGCAGAAAAACCAGATGACTTTGAGTGGATAATGGGTGAGAAAGCTTTTGTCATGTGGGATAGTTATCTTATGAGATTATAATTCAGCCATAGTTAATAGTGATTGAAGGGTATCTGTGAAGTGAAATGTGAGTTGATGGCTTCAGTTCATTTTCCAATAGAGAAATGTCAGAATTTAAATGAACCCCAAAGGGTTATAGGAAGCTGTGTCTTCTAAAGGAAAAATTACTGAATGGGGAAAACTGACTTGGTCCTGGATTACCAACAGAATCATTTGCTTGAAGGCTGGTTTAACTCTTTCTCGCATAATGTATGCACTGGATGTGGAGTTTATACAGTGCAGACCAAGACTGAAGCAATCAGAAAAGAGCAGGAAAAAGAAGAGATGTTCTGACCACATACATACACACACACACTATTCACCGCTTTGTTCAGATTTTGCCATTCTATGCAGTTTTAATTATCAAATGAATACTTAATTTTTTATCCAAGGGATATTTTGGTTGCAAACAAATAAAGTGAAAGCATTCAAAATCTTCTTTCCTCTCTTAATTGCTTTAGAGGAAATAAAAATTCAGGGAATTGTCAACATTTTAATTTAACTTCCACAATCCAGTTTTAATTTTAATTAAACCCCAAATAATATTGAAAATCTTTTATATGCTGAGTATGAATATGTGGTACTGACAAGAATGCAAAGCTATTACAGGGCTTTTGTGAGAAAGAAAAAAATGACAAATGCATGTAGGGGCTGTTTTTAAGTTATATAAGAAAATGTAAATATCACTTATAACAATTATTATATAGATGACCTGTGTCCCAGAACTCATAATCTAATGGGATATATATATTTCTAAAATATTAATACTAACAGGGCTTGAATGAGTACACAACCAAATTTTATAGGAATTATGAGGGAGAATGAAGTTTATTTAGGAAGTCTGGAAAGGCTTCTTAGAAGAAGTAACCTATAAACTATCTTATAAAAAAATAACAGTTAAAAAAAAGTTATGCTGATGCTCTCACTGTTTTATTTACTTGTTTTCATATCATTTCATCAATATCCATTTTTAAATGTGCCTGATCAAGAGACACAAAGAATTATTTTCTAAGTTACTTTTTATAAATCTTGCCAGGTTATTTATCTTTGGAATGTTTCTCCCCAAAAGAGAAAGCCAGAAGAATTTAAGAAGTGTGTATTTATATTTTGAAAATATTTCTAGATATACATGTACAGATACATGTGTGTATAGTTATATATGGTGTGTGTGTGTGTGTGTGTGTGTATATATATATATATATATGTATGTCAAAGCTTATATATATGTCTTTGTCAAAGCTCATCTCTCCACTAGAGAAGCATTCCAACCTATATGCAACATTAATTTTTGAGTTACCTTCTCCTTCTGGTCTACCAAAGGCTGAGAAGATGGAAACATCGGCCTATAATAATAGCTAATATGTATTAAGTGCTTATCATTTCTAATCACTTTCTATGTAATATATCAAATTCTCATTAACAGCTTATGAACTAGGTATTCACTCCCTTTTTATAAAGATGATTGGGCTGGGATGTGAATCCAAGATAAATGTCTCCAGTGTCTGTGTTCTCCATTACATTGCTATATTTCCTCTCTGCAAGTGGTGATTATTCTTAGATCTCCTAGTGCCTAAATCATTCTTTAGATGTTACTTAACCACTTGGGGAGACTCAGTTTTCTATCTGGTTCATTACTATACTATTTCAAAGCAAAGTAATACATTCTGTCAAAATGAATTTCCATAAAGTGAATCAAGTTTTTGAGTATCATAAAATCAGAGGTGTGTTTCTATAGAGAAAAATATTTCTCAGTAAGAAGTGACAAAGTTTTGATAGGAGAGGATTAAGATGGTAGCTAGCCCAGATCCATTTGGAACCAACAGATCAGTTCTTAATTACTGTCTTGAAATGGCAGTATACTTTCCATTGTAGTATCCTGTTTACTTTCAAATGTCTCCTTTGCCTTCATTTGCTCACCTCACCATTCCTGCTGGGTCCTGGTTAATAAACCATAAATATCCAAACATGACACTGCCCCCGATTACCTCTACATTTAACAGTTCTCAGAATTTTTGTACTCCTTTCCTGGTATTTATCTGACATTTGCAATCTCTGATTCAGTTGGACTGCTACCATACATTTCAACTATAATTTCCACCATATTCTCTTATTTCTACCAGGTTTTTATTGAGAAGTGTGGTGGGTTGAATAATTGTGCTCAATTCTTCACACACACACACACACACACACACACCCGGAGTAGTATCGCACATCTATACTCTTGGCATGGGCTCAGGTAGGCGGAGTACTGTACTTCCTGCCTGTTGACTTTGGGGTGAGCCAGATGACTTGCTTCAGTGAATGTGACACTAGTAGATGTGATGTAGACGAAGGTTTGACAGGGGCCTTTACTTCTGACTTTGTGATGAGAAAGATGTTCTTTAGTTAAGTGTAATAAATACGTGTTTGGTCTTTGTTCTGTACAGGTGGCAACTGGAAGCTTTTCACTGGTGTCTGGTAAGGGACAGTCTTTTGTGGGACTGAACGCTTAACCTAGGGGGTCTGTGCGAATTCCAGGTAATTAGAATCAGAATTGAATTGAATTGTAGGACACCCAGTTAGGGAGTTGGAGAAATGGTTGTTGGTGTGGGAAAAACCCAGACGTGTGGTGTCAGAAGTGTTGTTAGTAAAAATAGTTCAGAAGTGTGTTTGAGCCAAGAAGAGACACATGGACCAGGCCTAGAACAAACCTGCAGCTCAGAACATAAGCCCAGCCCAAATCAGCTGAAACCCAGCCAACCCAACAGTGCAGAAAGGAGAAATAAATACTTGTTTCTGAAAACCACTGAGTTTTAATATGGTTTGTTATACAGCATAAACTGATGTGCAATTGTGTGCCAGGTACTGTTTTAAGCAGTAGATGGCTTATCGTAGAGTTCTGTAAGTTTTTGCCTTCATATAATGAAAAATAAGTTACCTGTTTTATTCTTGAAGTACAGAATTTTACATAGTGAACACAGTATATGTAATTCTACGTATGAATATAATAGGAGCAGCTATACAGGTTTAGAGAATTTGATAATACAAAGATGAAAGGGAAAGAGAGGACAGTTAACCAATTAGGCAAGACCTTGTAGGTTACCCTCAGTTTGACAGAGCTCCCTAAACCATTTTTTCAGTGCACTCGAGAACTAATGAGCCTCTCAGGAACTGATACACAATAACAGAAACAGTAAAAGAAACTAATGCACAAACCACAGAACAATTGCTTCTTCTATTAGAGATATTTCTTTCTAGTAACTGTAATACATATGTCCACTTTCCTAGATACCCCTTCTTAATATTAGGTACCAGGAAAGTAGAGTCATCACATACACCAACTAGGATAGGTTTGGCTGCATAGAGCAGATAACTACCAAATACAGTAGTTTTAACAAGATAGAAATTTATGTTTCTCTCATAGTAAAGAAATCTGCAGATACCCAGTCCAGTGCCGGTATGGCCTATAAGTTTCATTACGGACCTACTCTCTTATCTCTCTGTTCCATCATTTTCAGTTATGTAGTTCCCATCTTCAAAAGTGAAAGCCCAAGATGCTAAAACTCCAGCTATTACTTCCATATTCCAGGGGAACACAAGACAGAGGAAGGAAAGCAAAGGAGGAAGGGAAACAAATCTTCACTGGATTTCACTTACATCACATTTGCTAGAATTTATGATTGTAACTGGTGCAAGAGAGTCTCAAAATTTTAATCTTTAAATGCAGGCATGCACTGCTGTCCTGAGTTACTATTTTTGCTACGAAGCAGAAAGGGAAAATTGGATGTTGAACAAAGCAGGTGGCAATCTCTGCCCACCACATCTGTCTCATTCTAGTTGTCTATTTCACATTTTGATGTTCCTTAAATCAGATGCATTGAACTAACATTGATATGTACATTATTTTTGCCTGAAAACCCATTATTAAATTGATAGAATGTTTATTGATTTTTTTTTAATGTGGTAATGATATGAATATTCTTGGTAAGAATAAAATCAGAGCACAGTGAAGTCTGTAGGCTATGGTAAAGCCTTGTGAATTACCCCAGTCCCACAAAAGGGATAACATTTTCAGGATTAAAATATTTGGGTTGGGGCACGTGGGTGGCTCAATCGTTGGGCATCTGCCTTTGGCTCAGGACGTGATGCCGGCATTATGGGATCGAGCCCCACAGCGGGCTCCTCCACTGGGAGCCTGCTTCTTCCTCTCCCACTCCCCCTGCTTGTGTTCCCTCTCTCTCTGGCTGTCTTTCTCTCTGTCAAATAAATAAGTAAAATCTTTAAAAAATAAAAATAAAATATTTGGGTCTGCCAGAGTCACAGTATCTATTCCATGAGCAAGAAACTCACCAAATTTTTGCCTTTGGGCCTTTCCTTTTCTAGAATCCTTGCAATCTCCCCTCCTTAGATGGTATCTAGTTACGGAAACCTTTGGTTTTGGCCATCTTTGCTCTGGTCCTTCCTCTCTGTGATTACTCTCTGGTCACTTTGATTGAACTTCTCTATTGCCATAGTTTTCCAGACAGGATGAGTTAAACTGTTTCTTAGGATTTGTGACTTCTACACATGACTTCTTGCATCCACTATGTGTTAATTTTAACTAGTTTAACTACTGAAGTTCACCTCACTTCCTAGTTCTAGGGATACCTGTCTCTTTCAAGTACTTCTAACATGGGCCCAAAGAAAAGTTGTCCATGTATTTAATTTGGAAAAAATTTCCAGTATTCTTTAATTTTTGAATTCACAAAGTCATAGCCTCAGGTAATAAGGGAAAAGAAAAACATACATTAAACTTTGTGCTCTGTTTCATAGAATCACTTACGAAATTGTTATGTTTCCTACATTCTTAAAAGATACAAAATTTGTTGATTTTTTTCCTTCATTTCTCTTACAAGCAAATGCTTTGTAAGAGATATATTTTGCTATATATTTGGCAAGCTTTAGATGTAGTGTTCGAGATCCTTTGTTGCTTAGGATTACTAATGATAAGAATAAAGCTACTGTATTTTATTAAAAATAAGACACCATCAGTTTTGAAATCCTGATATCTGCCATGTGAAATATGGGGAGAAATGTGCATCTTAAAGTCACTGAAATATGATTTAGCAGAATTTTTAATGACAAATACTAGTATAAAATATAAACTATAGATTATAAATCCTATAGGTAGAGGACTATGTAAAACTAGGGGGCTTAGAGTCTGGAATTAAAAATATTAGAGTCTTCCCATTCTAGAAAACATATGCTTATGTTTGCACACAGCTCATGTGCATCAAAGGATTATTATGGAAACTCACAATCTTTGTACTTATCAGAGACTTTAAGACGGTAATTTCTGAAAGTTTAAACATCATTAAAATCATGGAGTTAACTAGCAGATATTTAACTGCCTGGACCAAGAAATCAACTACTAAAGAAAAGGAAATCAAGCTTCTATCTGCTATAGTTCTTGAGCTGTCCAGGTTCACCCTTTATCACAGAAGGAAGAATTTGCCAATGCACGCAGGGAAGTGTCTGCTATAGGCAATGTAGGTCTCTGTAACTTTCAGTGACTATTCTATTGTGCTTTAATTTCATATTTCTCCATAATTCATATTCTTAGTTCAATTGCCTCCCCAAACTATGTGAACCCTATGAGCACAGAAGAATTATTGAGCATTTACTCTGTGCCAGGTACTCTGCGAGGAAGTGGAGATAAAAAAAGAAATTCTCTTTGCTATCATGTAAGCAGGCTTACAGGGGAGACAGTTTCAGTAATGACGTAATAGCACTTCTACAGCTTGTAAATTTAATAGTACAACTACTGGCCCAAAGGAGAATATAACCCCAATTTAGGGGGTTAGGAGGTGAAGATACGGCAGTCGAGTCTTGAGAATAAAAAGAAAGGAATTTAGCAGGGCTACACAGTGAGGGGGTATTGGAGACATTTCAAGCAGAATGAACATGGGAGCCTCTTTGCTTTTATGTTTGTCACTTAGTAGACCTTCTAGAGTGAAGACCTCAAACTCTGGCAATACCTATCATCCAACCAAGTGTAGGACAAGTTTTTTTTTTTTTTTTCCATAAAAATGAGTGATCTACTCTAGAGAACATTGAGAATGGTCAAGAAACAGGTTAGTGCTTCTCACTTTGTTAAACATGAGAACCACTTAGGGTCATTGTTCCTATGCATCACCCCAGTTGCTATTTCAGTAGGTGTGGAGTGGGGGCCAGAAATTTGCATTTTCAATAAGCCCTATCCCCAACTCCAAAACCCCATTGTGACTCTAATGTAGGGGGTCCACAGAGTGCAGAGATGCAGGTGGAAAAGAATTAGTGGACACTTTGGAGATACTTACATCCTGGTTCTTATCAACTACCTACAGCTCACCGAATATACCTCAAGGTGCACCCCGTCAGCCATCAAAAACTTTTTAATCAACCTTAACCTCTGCTGCTCAGACCTGGTAAGTTAATTTTCTGGCAAGTATGATGAGAGGAAAATAAATCTGCCTCCTGAGACTTAACAGGTCTTCTTGATTTTTTTTAAGTATTAGCATGTTTTTCAAGTGCTGTGAAGCTGAAAAGTGCTAAAAAAGCTCCAAGATTAGTCATTTCTCTTAAAAAAAAAAAGTTTCCAGTGGCACAATACTTACCTTGAAAGATGAAAATTTCCACCTAAGGCATTTTTTTTCTATATTTTGTAATCATAGTTGAGAATTTATGCCAACTCTACCTTTTTTAGCTATTCAATGAAACCTTTCTAAACTGAGTTGAAAATAATTCCATCATGCCTTTAACACCCACTTGCTCTAATTTAACTCCATTTGTCTCTCCCTTACTTACTCTTTATTTTCTTGAGCATTCCAGCTGTTAACATTAAATCTAATTTTTGAATGTCAGCCCATGTCAAAGCAAGCCTTAATCCTTTTAACGTTAACCTATCACCAGCTCAAAGCTGCTTTATATCATGAGACATAGCTGTGTTTCCAACCCTGTGGGCATAGAGCGTGATTATACACACACACACACACACACACACACGCTAGAGCTTCCCTATAACACTACTTTGGTGTAGTCTGGAATTTTATGTGGGGTGGGTAGGGATTGAACCCCATCCAAAGTGCTTTGATTACACAAATAGAAAAGGCTTTGTTACAAGGTAGTAGTGCTGCAGAAGTATTGGAAAGAATGTTGGCTGTCATCTAGTCCTACACCTTTATATTTTTTTGTCTAAAAAAGAGTAGACCGTCACGGATAAAGCATATAGTTAATAACAGAGGTATTGAAACCAGAACCAGACAAGAAACCTTAAGATCCATAGCGTAACACTTTATTAATAGACTTAAATGTCATTGTCATTTACTTCTCTCTCTCTCTGTCTCATGAAATGCAATTAAAAAACATTATTCTTATTCCTCCCATTTAGACAATTTTTGAGGTGCAAGAAAGTCAACCGTGTCTTGAAAGTTTGGCATAGATTTTTCTCCTATGCTTTCCGACCAGATATACTTCACATTTAGAAAACTGGTCAATGAAACAGGCCGTTGTCCTTGGCTAAGCCCCATGGGGAAGGAACTTACAGTAAGGTACAGGTGCCTTGTTTCGTTATCCTACTGGAACATTGAGCTTTGTTACAGTAATATACAATAAAGACTTCTCTTTATGAGGAAGATCACCAAATGAAAATAACTACCATTGCCATTTTATTTTTATGGCTCTTGGTGCAATATAATTGGAACTTGAGTAAGAGATTGTATCTTAATTAAATGAAAGAGATGATAAATGTACTTTTAAATGAGGGTGAGTAGACATAAACTACAGAAGTTAAATGTCCAGTTAAATATTCACATTAAAAAGCCAATAGTAAAGGATAAAGAAAACCGTCTTCTATTCATATTACATACCTTTGCAGTGAGGTTAACAGTCACAGTATTTTCCCTAGAGAAACTCACGGCAGCCTAGGAGGGGAAGAACAATACCCAAAATGTTAACTGTAAGTCCTACAAGAAAATTCAGTTCAAAGTCCTATGAGACCTTAAGGGGGGGAGTAATTAATTTTGTTTTGGAAGTTGGAAAAGGCTTCAGGGAGAGTATAATGTTTGAAACAAGTGCAAGCTCAATAAAAAAATGCCAAGCAGATGTTTTTTAAAGGTATAAATACAGCAGCATGATATTTTTTTAATGAACATTAAAAAGGCTCTTTTATTAAGCATAATTAAAGTAATGATTTCTATGGAATAAACTTTCCACGTCCCATCTCTCCGACTGAGATAATAATGCCTGCCTTTTATTTTTATTTTTTTTTTACTATTAAGTCTTTTCATTTAGTCTGGTTTATATGGTTCACGATTTTTTTTTTTTACATCACTTATTTGGACAGGAGCTTCTTGAAAAAGTCTGTCTACATTTTCCTCTAGAAGAATCGCTTTATATTCTTTTATATAATTCATTCTTCTCTCTCCCTTTCCTATTTATTTTATTCTTTTTTTAAATAATATTTCAGTACTCAGGTTATCAAGAACTGGGAACAATGATATATATTAATATTTTTATATTTTACCTTGTGATAAATTTAGAAACAAAATCCTAACCTCCTAGACCTAGATAATGGTTGTTGGATCAATTAACATTTAAAATATTGTCCAAGGTTTGTTGCAGGACTCTCACTGACAGAGTCTGAGAGAAAGGTTCATGATTTGAGATCCCGACAAGGAAGGAGTTAAAGGGAAGAAAATCTTGGAGGATTAGATTGAACTCAAGGGATTTGGAAACTAGGCAGACGATCTGAAGATGAAAGGAAAGGTTTGATTCTGTGCTGCATTACAAGTTTTGAAGGAAATTACAGTGTAATTTTGTTCAGCTATAGATAAGGATCCACAGCCTAAATTAGCAAAGTTCTTATAACTTATCTTTTAAAATCATCATTAAAAAGTATTTCTGAAACTGTGTCAATTGTGAGCAATCACCCTCGAGGTACATGTGTAATATGAAAACCTAAGAAAGAAAAGCCGTAGCAAACAGTGCATATTCAACATAATTTGCAAAGGGGGGGGCATCTAAAAGATATGTCATTGCATCGTACCTTTTCTCCAGGTAGGGGAGAAAGGAAAGGGGCAAAGAAAGCACTGTCATGCCTTATTTGCACACCTCACAAAAGCATCGCAAAAGTACAAAAGTACCAGTCAATCTTGTGCTTTTAAGGGAGTTGGTACAGCCTTGGATTCTCTCACCCCGCCCCTGAGGGGAAGGCCACATTTAACCAGGCCCCAAAGAGCAACACCTTGGACCCCCTATTGCCCATTTGTTAGATTTGACCCCAACTCCGTCACAAGTAATACTCTCAATCTAGGTTTCAATGCATTTGGCGTGTTGGCCAAACCAGTTAAGGTAATTGCTGTTCACGGTTAGGGTTTCTGGTAACAGCCTGCCTTTCTGCAAAAACAGCATGTTCTTTCCTGCCTTGCCAGGTAAATACCTGATTGGTCTGATTTCCAGCTGAATTCCTATTTCCCACAGGGATGTGCTTATAGAAAGTTAGAGTGGCCCTTTGGTTAAAAAAAAAAAACAAAAAAACAAAAAAACAAAAAAACAAAAAAAACAAAAAAAACAAAACCTAAAAACAACACAAAAACCCAAAAAACCCCCATCAAACAGACAAGCCACCATGAACTCAACACACACACTCACCTCCGTGTTCCTGCAGAAGCTCTCTCAAACAACACTAACAGTGGTAGAAAAAGGAGAAGGCAGTGAAACCTGGGTGGTTGTTGGGTGTGTGGTAACTGCTGCAGCAGATCCAAGAAAGCTAGACCATCAGTGGAGAAGTTGAAAAGCACGCTAATTCGCATCGCAGAATCTGCAAAGACCCTAGTAATTCTGGTGTCTGACGGAAGGTGGAGCTAAAAAAAAAAAAAAAAAAAGATGGGTTGACAGTCTAAGGCTTCACCTCCACTCCCTTCTATAACCCCAATAAAATCATAGTTTAGGTTTTGCTTGATTCAAGAAATGGAAAAAACATGGATTTTCGTTTGTTTGGGTTGTGTGTGTGTGTGTGTGTGTGTGTGTGTGTGTGTGTGTTTTGTTTGCATACTTAGAATCTTTACCTGGGTAGTGTAAACATGTTTTGCTATTATGAATAGTGTGTTCTCAAGTTTTCAGTGTTCTAGCAGTTTGTTGCTGGTATACAAAAATGCCACTGGCTTTTGGTTATTGATCTTATAACTGGTAACTTGGCTAAAATCTATGATTAATTATAATACTTTGGGTAGATTCCTTTGGGTTTTCCATACTAACAATTTTATCTCTGAGTAATGAAAACTGACTTTTTTTCCAATCTTTAGCGATTTTTTCTTTTTTTTTCCCCCTAGTGCCTGAACTATGAAATTTAGTCCAAAGTTGAATAAAAATAATTATATTGGGAATAACTATAATGGTTCACCAGTGATAATAATGTTTGCTATAACTTTTCTATATACACTGTGTTCAGGTTAAAGAAATTCCTTTTCATGCCTTACCCACTAAAAATTTGTATCAAAAATGATTATTAAAGGTTATTAACTGCTTATTCTTCATTTATTGAAATTACATAAATTTTCTTTTATATGTTAATGTAATACATTACTTAACAGATATTCTAACATTAAATCAACTTGTTTTCCTAGAATATAGCCAACTCAGTGATGACAGATTATCTTTTTATGCATTGCTAAATTTGCACTTTTTTTTTAGAAACTTTTTTTGCTCCTGCATTAATAAAAGATTGGCCTTTTTCCCCCTCTTCTTTTATTTTATTTTTTGATAACAAAATAAATTAGAAATTGGCAAGTCTTCCTTTTATTAATTTGAAGTTTAGGTTTGGAGTTATCTCTGTTTTGAATATTTTGTTGAACTCTCCTATAAAATCACCCAGTCTTGTTATTTTCTTTGAGAGAAAATTCTGAACTAGTAATCATTCTGATTTTTATTTCCAGAACAATCTTGAGTCAGTTTTGGTGACTTTTAAAAGTATTTTATTAATTTCACCTGATTTTTCTATTGTATTAGAGTTATTTATATTTTATTTCCATCTCTGCTACCTTTTTAGTTATGCCCTTTTCAATTGCTAATATTTTGTGCCCTTTTGTTTCCCTAACCAATCTTACTTGAGGTTTGTCGGCTTCATTAGTTTTTTTGCCTTTCTTTTTTTCCTCAAAAAAACACTTGGTTTTGTCAATCCTCTCCTATCTTTTTTTACTTCCTACTTTTCCATTCTTAATTTAGTCCTTCTATGTTTTCTGGGTTTATTTTGCTCATTTTCTAATGTCTTGAATGCGTACGCAATTGACTTTGAGTTTTGCTTTTTTTTCCCTCCTAATAATTTAAGCATTTTAGGCTTTAAATTTCCCTCTAAAAACTTGTAGCTACAAGGACACCTTAGTGGCTCAGCCAGTTAAGCATCTGCCTTCAGCTCAGGTCCGGATCCCAGAAGCCTGCATCTGAGTCCTGCATCTGGCTCCCTGCTCAGTGGGGAACCTGCTTCTCCCTCTGTCTGCTGCTCCCCCTACTTGTGCTCTCTCTCTCTCTGACAAATAAAAAAAAAAACAAAAAACAAACTTCTGGCTACATTTCAGAAGTCTTGAAGCTTAGGGGTGCCTGGGTGGCACAGTCGTTAAGCAGCTGCCTTCACGCTCAGGGCATGATCCCGGCGTTATGGGATCGAGCCCCACATCAGGCTCTTCCGCTATGAGCCTGCTTCTTCCTCTCCCACTCCCCCTGCTTGTGTTCCCTCTCTCACTGGCTGTCTCTATCTCTGTCGAATAAATAAATAAAATCTTAAAAAAAAAAAAGTCTTGAAGCTTAGTATTTTTATTAATGTACAGCTGCTTCTGTTGTTATGTTGCTGACTTTGGTTGCTTATTTCCTGATGTGTTAATCTCTTAACCTCATGTGTCAATTTTTTATGCTATTTCCTGTTATGGATTTCTATCTGGGGGAATTCTTTGAGGCCTGCATTTAAAGTGCATTTCTCCATAAATGTAGCATCTGAAGTTACAACCTTGATCCCTTTAAACTAAATTTTCGGTTTGTTTCCAGACAGTATAAGTTTCAGGGCAAACCCATGTAAATATGACTTGTGGCTAAGAAATCTCAAAGGGGACTTTTTTTCTTTATTTCTCCTCTATCCAGAGAAAAGGTTGAGACAAACATCTTTCCTTCTGTAGGTTGCATTTGTTTTCTGATTTTGCTTTTGTTGCTCTCCAAGTGGTTTTGATTTGATGCTAGTATCTCTGATCCCACCTTCCACTCTGCTCTGGATCCTCGTTTTGGCTTCTGTTCCACCAAACACATGGCCAATTAAAAAGTTCGATGAGGCTATTAGAATGAGCAGATACCCTCAGGGATGAGGCCAGCTCCAGCGCTCACCTAATCCTCATGGCCTCACATTTGCTCATTGTTTGTCTCCTCTGTTTCTATTTCTTAACTTCCAGCTCAGCTCAGCTGTGCTCTGAGACAGATTTTTAAAAATATATTACTTTGTATTATTTTTCTTGTTTCTGAAGGGATTTCTCTGCATATGTAGTCTGCCATACTTCTGGAAAGGGAAGACCAAATTTGTGACACTTTCTGTTGTAATTTATAGAAAACTCAGATCAGTTTGCCTTAAAGAGACATAGATAAAAACTCCAGAAATATGGTGACTTTGTTTCGTTTGAGTCAGCATATAAATTATATCCTTAAAGCCGTAGATTATTTGTCTCTTCACTCTGCCTTTCATGATGTCCGCTTCAATCCAAAGCTGTCTCCCTGACACAGTCACAAAATGGCTGCCAGCTACTTTCAGAGCTACACATTTCACTATCCACATTCAGATAGGAAGAGCCAGTCCCTTCTCTAACCATCAGATGAGTTTCCTGAACTATTCCCAGTGAAACTCAGTGAAAACACTGAACCACATTTTATAGCCAAAGAAATGTCATGCTCAGACTGTCTTCGTTACTGGAAACACTTACACCTGTCCCTCGTTTATGACTAATTCCTTCCTGAAACCCCTGACATTAAGTGAAAAGTCATTAAGTGGAAAACCAATTTCCATTAATTTTAAAAGAAAAGTTGTGATGCATTTTATCCCAATTCCCAATAACAACTGAACAAGGCACGTAACTTCACATAATTTTTAAAAATCCAGTAATTTGAAAGTAAATACTAAATTTATATATAAAATAGGGTGTAATAAGTGTTTATCCTTTACCATTTTCTCCAATTGTCCAATCTTTTGGGACTCAGTTGATCTTGCACTCCAAAAGCACTTAAAAGTTATATCCTAGAAAAACACTTTTAGGATAAAGTTAAAACTAAGCAAAAGAATGCTTTGAAACACATGGAAATAGTGCATGTTCACAACAGACTAAGAGATGTTGAAGCTGCAAACCCTTTATCCCCTTCATTTGGCATACATAAGCAAAGTCAATTGTTTGGGGTTTATCTAAACATTGCACGCAATTCAAATTACATCCATATGATATTGTCTGACTAGAAAAATGTGTTGAGTACATTGATGAGCATGTCTTCTCCTGAACGATAATCTTGAAAATATTATGTATATTATTTTATTTTTAGTGTGTTTTAGGATAAAAAGGAAAAGCCTCATGTAGGTAAAAGGAATTGTCTGAAAATGGTTTGACTTTTTAAAAACTATATATACTATTCTAGCACAAAGCAGAACATTTTATATAAGGTAGGTCTGTACTGTGGCGAAGGAGATGGGTTTATGCTGACTCAGACTGATCAGGGCTTGTCCTTGGGAATCAGTCTCTGCCAAGCTCCATGCTATACACAAAGGGTGAGGAAGAGAATGAATATCAATGAGATAATCACAATGCCTTTTCAGCCAGCTTTATTGCAGCGTTCCTCTAAATCATATTTAATCTACACTGAGATCCCACTCACATAAATGATGGGACATTTAATTTTCATAATCATTGGGGTTTCCACCCTCTCTATGATTCAGAAAGCCGGGCGAGGTGCTGGTTAGTCATGGTGGTCGCCAGTGTTGATGCTGCTCCTTCTCCTTATTGATGCCATCAAGCATTAACTTTCAACATTAATCAAGCATTCATCTCTGGGTGGACTCAGGGGTGAGCCCATCAGCCATTTATTCCACCAGTGCTAGACTTTGCCTTCTGCTCACCAGGGCACAATATATAATGCCCAGCTTTGGTGTCTCACTTCTGCTGTTTCCCACTTTTTTCTGCTTTGTCTTCTTTCCTGTTCTAAAACTCTGCTTCCCATTTTCTTGCTTTCTAAGAAAATAATTTCATTGCTATGATTCACTTACCACACTATTCACCCATTCAAAGCTTAGAATTCAATGGTTTTCATTATATACACAGTTGTTGAGTAATCAGCACAATCAATTTTAGAATGTCTTTATCATCCCCCAAAGAAATCACCTACCCATTATCAGTCATTCCCCATTTTTCTCCAGCTCCCCTAATCCCTGAAGCCCTAGACAATTACTGATCTATCTTCTGTATGCAGAGATTTTCCTATTCTGGACATTTCATATAAATGAAGACATAAAAAAATGTGGTCTTTTGCATCTGGCTTCTTCCACTTAGCATACTGATTTGCATTTCATTCATGCTATAGTATATATTAGTAGATAATTCCTTTTTATGGTTGAGTAATATTCCATTACATTATTAATTCACTAGTTGATGGACGTTTGAGTTCTCAGTTTGGGGCTATTATGAATAATGCTGATATAAACTCTTGCAAACTGCCTTTGTGTGGACTATGATTTTATTTGTTGGCTAAATTCCTAGGAGTAGGATTACTAAGTCATATGTTAACTTTAATTTTTAAAGAAACAGCTATACAGTTTTCCAAGGAATTGTACTATTTTATATTCTGACCATCAATGTTATGAGGGTTCCAGTTTCTCCACATCCTTACCAACACTTGTTACTGTCTATCTTTTGAGTGATAGCCCTTCTTTTAAGTGTGTAGTGATATGAATTATATTTTTAAAAATGTAATTAGGGGCGCCTGGGTGGCACAGCGGTTAAGCGTCTGCCTTTGGCTCAGGGCATGATCCCGGCATTATGGGATCGAGCCCCACGTCAGGCTCCTCTGCTATGAGCCTGCTTCTTCCTCTCCCACTCCCCCTGCTTGTGTTCCCTCTCTCGCTGGCTATCTCTATCTCTGTCAAATAAATAAAATCTTTAAAAAAAATGTAATTAGTCAGCTATATTTAAAACTTAGGGGAAAATCTAGGCATCTGCTCTTTTTGGAAATATTCAGATGTTCTAGCAACACTAGGTCTCAGCACTGTAAGGCAGTGTTTGGCTGAAGCTGTGTAATTGGCATTCTCTTTATTCTGGAGCACTTTCCAGTTTTTTTGCAGTTACTTTTTATTTTATGAGGCTGACACTGAGGGTAAGTGTCCATTCTCATTTTTCTTGTAATTGTGCTACTGTTTTTCTGGAGGTAAGAAATGTTTTATGTCCTGTGTCACTAGCAAAAGCAGAAAATGAGATAGAGACTTGGAAGGCAATATAATTAAAGTAGGAGAGAGCAGAGTTCTTTGTTGAATTAAAGACAACTCTTGTTTATAAAAAATCAAAATGGATTAAAGATCTAAATGTGAGACTTGAAATCATAAAAATCCTAGAGGAGAACACAGGCAGTAACCTCTTTGATATCAACCATAACAGCCTCTTTCTAGATATGTCTCCTGAAGCAAGAGAAACAAAAGCAAAAATAAACTATCGGGACTTTATAAAAAAAAAATCTTCTGCACAGTGAAGGAAACAATCAAAAAAACTAAAAGGCAACTTTCAGAATGTGAGAAGATATTTGCAAATGACATAACTGATGAAGGGTTAATATCCAAAATCTAAAAATAACTTATCAAACTCAATGCCCAAAAAACAAATAATCCAGTTAAAAATGGGCTGAAGACCTGAATAGACATTTTTCCAAAGAAGACATACAGATGGCCAACAGACACATGAAGAGATGCTCAACATCACTGATCATCAGGGAAATGCAAATCAAAACTACAATGAGCTATCACCTCACATGGGTTAGAATGGCTAAAATCAACAACACGAGAAATTGGTGAGGATGTGGAGAAAGGGGAACCCTCCTGCACTGTTGGTGGGAACGCAAACTGGTGTAGTCCTTGTGGAAAATAGTATGGAGATTCCTCAAAAAGTTAAAAATAGAACTACCCTATGACCCAGCAATTGCACTACTAGGTATTTGCACTACTAGGTATTTACCCAAAGAATATAAAAATACCAATTCAAAGGGATCCATGCTTCCCAATGTTTTATAGCAGTATTATCTACAATAGCCAAATCAGTGAAACAGTCCAAGTGTCCATAGACTGATGAATGGATAAAGATGAGGTGTACACACACACACACACACACACACACACACACACACACACGCAGAGGAATATTACTCAGCCATAAAAAAGAATGAAATCTTTCCTGTTAGAGAGTATTATGCTAAGTGAAATACGTCAGAAAGACAAATACCATATGATTTCACTCACGTGGAATTTAAGAAACAAAATAAAGGGGCGAAGGGAAAAAAAGAGGCAAACCAAGAAACAGACTCTTAAATATAGAGAACAAACTGATGATTACCAGAATGAAGATGGGGGAATGGGTTAAATAGGTAATGGGGATTAAGGAGTGTACTTGTGATGAGCACTGGGTATTGAATGGAAGTGCTGAATCACTATGTTGTATACCTGAAACTAATAGTACACTGTATGTTAACTAACTGAAATTCAAATAAAAACTTAAAAGGCTTCTCTTACATGTTTACAATATGCAAAGTATGTCTTTGTCAAAAGAATGCAATTTAAAAAATTATGAACAAACCATACAAAGACAATGTATAATGCAAATTTTAATGAACTGAGAAAAACAATAGAAATTTCAGTGGAGTCCTATTTTGAATCAAATAAGTAATGCTACCATGAAAGGTTATCTATCAATACAAATGTAAAAGAACTTATAAATTTTAAAATACATGTTTTGATTATCTTAATTTTAGGAAAACTGTTTCTTTGGCAAGCAATAAGTATACTTTAAAATTGGTTTTCAGAATTGGACATTATAAGAATTACCCAGTTATAGAGCTGAAGATCCAATTCCAAACAGGATTCTCTCCTTCAAGCGTTTTGAAGATTAAAGTTGTTCACTTCGTCTCTCACAATTAATACTGATAGAATGAATGAAGAGTTATCAAATAAAATCATATAGCAGGATCATATACTGAATGCTAAATATGATGGTGTTGGAAAATTAGATTTCTTTAAATGTCTGGAGAGTAGTCACTCTAAATATAAAACCAAACTATGTTTGGAAGTAACTACATTTGGGTACATCTGTTCTCCATTATGCAATGGAATAAAACTAAATATTGTTCCCAATTAAGGGATTTAAGGCCAAATTCTGGACTGTCCATTTCAAAGAGAAATGCAAGACTTAATACATCTTACTTAGAAAAAAAGTTAGTTTTAGAATTCTAAAATTCTAAAGAATTAGAATTAGAAATTTTTAAATTTTTTTGTTTTGAATTTCATCTATAACCCAAAATACCATTATCTGTTTAGATTTTGTAGTGTACTTCTAATATAATAAAAGTTAAATGTTGATTCTATTTCAGGAAGTTAATATTCTTGTCCTTAGGGTGCTGCACACACATTACCTACTTGGATTTTTTGACTTTTGTTTTTGAACACCTGTGTAAAAGAAAGTGTTCAGGGATTCTTCAGCTTTCTTCCTGATCCAACCCAGATTATCAGGGTGGGAGGATGCATAGAAACCATGAGCAGATGCTCAAAAATAGAGACTCTTCATTTGTTGAAGATAAGAGCACAGAATGGACTAGCAGGAAACAGGTACTCAGCTCATGGAGAAGGGGAGACCCACAAATTTATTTTGGTCTGTAGGGTGGAACTCCAGTTTGAGGCTGGTGAAGTAGGTAAATAAGGGTGGCAAGAGAAAAAGTCTTGACTTGTGTTTGCTTGTTGGTTGTATCTCATGGGCTGCAGAAACTCAGTACGGGCATTGCACTGACCATCTTAAATACTTAAGTCTATAGCAGCCCTTCTCCTGGGCAAGCACCTAGAACTCTGCTTTTGGGGGGCTGGGGCAAAACCTACTTAGAGCAGAGAGGTAAAATGCTTCCTGGTTTCAGTACAGCTAGTTGCATATCTGTGTTTACAAGGGAAAGATCCCTGCCTCTGACCCCTGCAGCAATTGGCCTGAGCTCTCAAATATATATTTTGATCACCCCTTTTATCTTGGCATGAAGAGCTGGAACTGGCATTTATTAATCATGAAGTTATTCATTCTGCTTTAAATCCAATGACGGCACCCAACTCTATAACCTCCTATGGCAGTGGGTATCACAGGTTGGCTAAATGTGGTACAAAGCAATAGTTTCTTCGACTTGCTCTAAATTTATCAGCCATTAATTCCACCAGATGACATTTCATTCTTCAGTGACATTATAGAACATTCAGTTCTTTGGCTGAGAGTACAAACAAAACCCTCTGTCAGGCTCTCAGACGCTAAATAATCACCACTTGCCATTTTCCCTTTAAATATGTTAGCCTAGTTTGATTGACTTGGAGAAAATCTTCAACTCTTCTAATTTGCCATGATTGTATTCAAAGTTTATTCTCCTCTCCCAGTCTTTCTTGGGCATCGATTCAAATGTCTATTTATTATTAGGTATATATGTGAGGTAGCCTGTTTGGTAGAACTGGTATCAATTTGTGTGAAGAGTACACTGAGGGCTTCTGATGATGATGACTCACAATAAATTGTCTGTGGCCAGCACTTTAGGGAGTAGGTGACAGGACGCATTCATGATTTTAAAACAGTTGAATTGGTTCCATGCCTGCCACCACCTCTCTCCCCTGCCAGTTCTTCCACTCACTCTGATTTATGAAATTCCTCTATCGAGGCTCAGTGCCTTTGATCCCTATTCCAATGAAAACTCCTTGAGAGAGAGAGGTATTATTAAAGCTACTGTCAGCCATTTTCTCCTGGGCACAAATTGTCATGATGTATGATACCTCTTTTCCTTTAAACCAGTCATTTTCAAATCACGTCCTGTAGAAACCTGGAGTCCCAAGGGTATCGTAGGGATCGTTGCAGGATAAGGAGATCAGATAGGCTTGACTTCAACAGCCACTCTGCTTACCTGCTAGAGATATTTAGCTTCTGTGTAGATTTCATGTGATAAGAAAATTTTATATTACTATTATGACATCTGTTTTAGACTCTGAGGTTAAATCCTTAGCATGAGCCAGGAATGAGCCTCCATTATTTTTGTCATTTACCCTTAGTTGATGCTATCTTATTCTACCTTCTCCCATGTGGCTCTTGCTCTTGATTAGGACACTCTTCCAGCACTCACTGTTGCTTCCATCTCCCAGATTATAATCCAGAGCCACTCTCTTGCCTCCTACATGATTCTCATCTTTGCTGTACTAGGGGGGGGGAAAAAAAAGGCAATAAGACTAGGAAGAGAAAGAACAGCTATGAACATGCTTCCACTACTTCATGCCTTCCCAAAATAGAATACACACACACACACACGTGAATATCACTATCTTAAGAGCTTTGGAATGGATTCCTCCAAAAGAGGAAAATAGCTATTTCACCCTAAAGTCAAACACATTGAGAGCCTGGATAGTTGGAACTATAAAACAAAACAAAACAACAACAACAACAACAAACAACTAAAGTCACTTGCTATTAGGAAATGTGCAAAAAGTAACCTCTAGAAATAATAGAAAGTGGGCATACATTAGAACGATTCAGATTAATCTCTTCACTTTCTATTTTGATTATATTATTGACTGACAGAGGGCAGCTAGTATTTTAGATTTGAAGGCATTGGGAAAAGGTCATATAAAAAGATCTAAAAACTTAATACTACAAAATTCCACAAAATTGAAATCTTCTGAACAGTAAAAATAATAAAACTAAGTATAAAATAATTAGCAAAACTAAAATTTAGAAGGAATAAATGAACTGGCAAAAATTTTCATAAAATTTGACTAAGGACTATACAGTCAAGTTATAAACAATAGAAACCAATTCTGGTTAACAACTTTATTTTTAAAAATTGGAATTAAGTTTTATGATGCAGCTTGTAAAACTAAGCTGGAAAACAGGGGAAGTGTGTAAATATGGGTAACAGAAACTCTAAAGGCTGAGCAATCTTCTCAGAAGCCGTGAGACTCCTAACATAGCTTTCATCATTTTCTATTTTTGTTTCATTCTTAAAATTCAAATTGCAGGGGCCATATAATTGGCCAGAGAATGAGGGACATCTGGGATGCCCCACCAGTATAGCCTGCAGAAGAAGGGTAGTTCCCAGAGGAAAATCCAGGTATGAAAGAGAAAGGACTCTGCAGGCCAAAGGAGCAGATGCCCACCATAGAGCTCACTCAGTTTCAGAAAAACAGAGGGGTAAATAATCAATAAATGGACAGAGGCTATGAATTATAATTCCTAGAAGATGCAATGTAAAGCAATATAGGTGAAGAAAACACTCAATCTTATAAAAAAATAAAATACCAAGTAAAACATTACTTTTTTTAAACATTAAGAGAAGAGCAGCCCTCAAAAGTGAAGCATAAAATTACTGTATAATCCCTCAATTCTACTTCTCTATATATATTCAAAAGAATTGAAAGTTAAGAACTTAGCACTGTACACCAGTGTTCAAAGCAGCATTATTCCCAATAGCCAAAAGGTGGAAGCAACCCAAATGCTTGACAGATGGAGGAATAAACACAATGTGGTATGTAACTACAATGGAATATTATGTAGCCTTGAAAAGGTATGAAATTCTGATACAAGCTACAATAGGGATGAACCTTAAACATTTTGCTGAGTGAAATAAGCCAAACATGAAAGAACAAATATGGCATGATTCCACTTAAATGAGGTACCTAGATTAGGTCTCATAGACACAGAAAGTAGAATACAAGTTACCAGGGACTGGGAGGAGGGAAGAATGAGAAATTGTTTAACAGGTACAGAGTTGCTATGTAGGATGATTTTTTTAAAAGTTCTGGAAATGGATAGTGGTGATGGTTGTACAGTATTATGAATGTACTTAATACCACTTAGTACTTTAGTTGTACACTTAAAATTTACCCTTTCAACCATTTTTTTTTATATTACACGTATTTGACCACAGTCTTTTAAAAAATGAATAGCTGCTTAGAATAATGTTGTGTTTAGGGGCGCCTGGGTGGCACAGTCATTAAGCAGCTGCCTTCAGCTCAGGGCGTGATCCTGGTGTTATGGGATCGAGCCCCACATCAGGCTCCTCCGCTGGGAGCCTGCTTCTTCCTCTCCCACTCCCCCTGCTTGTGTTCCCTCTCTCGCTGGCTGTCTCCATCTCTGTCAAATAAATAAAATCTTTTAAAAAAAATTAAAAAAAAAAGAATAATGTGTTTAACTAGTACACTTATACTGAGGGTGGGAATGCAAATTTATACAACCCATTTTGGAAAGTAATATGATAATTTTTATCAGGAAACTCCAGTGTTCCTATCTTTTGACTTAGCTATCCTATTCCTGAAGATACTGTCTTAAAGTAGTGAAAAGCTATTTGCATGAAGATAAATGATAGCAGTTTCAAAAAATAATAGGTTAACAAACCTAAATGTGCAAAAAGGGAACTATGTCACACTAACTCAATGAAACATTATGTAATCATTAAAAATTATGATTGAGATAGTATTTGATATATTAACAAGATTACAAGATGGCATATGTTATGAATATAATTTTGTTAAAATATTCGCGTCAACAACATGCAGGAGTGAAAACTTCTGTGGTAAATTGAGGGAATTGTAATTAATATATTTCCTTTTAAATTTGACTTTAACTTTTGTTTTGCCTTAATAAAAAGTGATACTATTTAGCATCAAGCAAAATTAAACATTTAAAATATATTGTTACAAAAAAGAGAAAAGAGAAACAATTCTTAAATACTTATAGCAGAAATCACAAGGAAAATTTGAAAAGTAATTCTTTCCCATAATCATTTGTATTATAAAATTAAAGATACTTAAATGATACCTATCAACTAGACTAATAATAGGAATCTACTTTATAAAAACCTTATTTATAAAACTATACACATTCTCTTAGGGTTGGAAGGAGCCTGGAGACTTATGTAACGTGGCTATATTATGAAATGCACATTTTACAGAGCAATGGAAAAGAAATTGTGAGATGAAGTGGAAAATGGTTTTACCGATATTGGCAAAAAAGGATAATAAAACAATGTCTCAGGAAGATTATCAGATGCAAAAATCTTCAAAGAAGACACTTCTCACAAGAAGTGGCAGGAAAGAATATCCGTGTGCTACAGAGTCTCGGAATAATTACGTATAACATCAATTGGCATTGCCTCTCAAGAAACTAAAACCAGTGGAGAAAATATATAGAAAAATAATTAATGCACAAATAAATTGAAATTAGGAAAAGAGAGCTGAGAACAAAGGAATTGACAACTTTCGCAGCCAGAAAGTACTTCCTTAGTGTAATACCAATCTTTCTGGTACTTTTCCTAGATAGGAGTAAATTCTCAGACTCTATAGTATTAGAAGGGATTTTAGAGATCACATAGTAAAATGTCCTTTTCTAGTTGGGTACTCTAAAGTCTACAGGTAACATAGCAAGTAAAGAGGATAGAGTTAGTCAGGAGCCCGGGCTCTGTGGGGCCCCACACCGCTTATACATTGCTTCTATGGTCCCACACCTGTAGTGGCACTGAGGGAGGAGGCTGCACCCCTGCACCCAAGCTGGGCTTCCTTTGTTGAAAGTTTTTGCTTTCTCCCCTGGCCTCTTTCTCCAGTCCTCTTCAAGGCTATAAATAACTCCATCCTTCTGCCATCAAGGGCTCTTTGTTGCATAAACTTCCCAGGCAATATTATCGGTGTACATTACTATACCATGGGGTTCCTCCCAGGAGTGTTCAGTAGAGTTTAGAACTGAGATAGGAGAACCACATGAAATAGTGCAAAAGGATAAACTATTCAGGGCTAAATCAGAGGTCAACATACCATTCTAGAGTCAGAGGGAAAAAATCCATGTAGATAGGCTCTGTTAGGGAGGCAGAAAAGGGAAAAGTAAAGCAGCGCCTGTTAAAATTGGATCTGAGGATCATCTGTGATTGAATCACTGGGCAAACTAGTTTTAAAATGCAAAAGCAGGAGTCAGCATTTCAACAAGCATTTCAACAAGCATTTCAACAAAATCCCAGGTGATTTTTGTGCATGGAAAGGTTTAAGAACCACTTCCAGGTATTTGGCAGTTGGTGTAGAAATGGCCTGAACCTGCAGCAAGAAGAAGCATGATGTGCTCTGGAACTGTCCATGGAGTCAGACTGCTCAATAATACAAAGTGGAAACTAATATAAAAAGATGCCTCCGTAGGAACCCATGAAGCAGAATAATGTTTAACTTGTATAAATAGAAGAGAACGATGATGACATTTAACATTGTGTCAGTACTGGTATGGAAATAGAGGTACATGGGAGAAAAGAAAGCAGGGTGGATTCTCTAAAATTGTGAATCAAGATGACACATTTAATGGTGTTTACTAGAATCAAATGGGTATCTTAAAATTTCTCTAAAGGTACAACTCTTCATTCAGATGATTCACTATTAGAGAAAAAATGTACAAATAAAATTTAGTAACTAGACTTAGGATTTCCTATTGTTTTTGCCTTACACTGGCACTTGGAAAGATGATTTTCCTTTTTGTCTTATAGTTCATACCAATTTGTACTGTAACACCTGGATGTCTAGTAGAAATGGTTCAATTGTAGTCTCCTTATAGCATTCAATTGAAAAACTAAGGATGTTAATTTGAATCAGTCATCTGGAGAGAGCCAATATGGAATCTCTTTTGGATAAAACTCCTGGGTCCACTGCTCCATCCCAAGCAGGCCTTCCCATGGCCTCTCATGAATCCCAGATCTCAGGGATGTGGTTGATTCTCTCCCTTCTCTCTAGCTGCTCTCACTCTCGAGACTGTATATGTAATTAAGATACAGTCTCCTTTGCTTTCTTTTTTGACCCAGAGTTAAAAGATCACATATTCTTTTTTTTAGGGTTTTGCTCCTAACACTGTCTGAAACAGAGGGGGGCACAAAAACAATGAACGTTGGAGCGTTGGAAGTTTTCAGAATTCTCCAAAAGTTCTCACAGTAATTACTCTTGTTCTATCCTAGCCTGCAGTTGGGGCTAGTCTCCTTTTCCTGCCTTGTGCATGGACTCCTTCTCTGCATTATGCTGATCAAGTCTCTGTATGGCATCTTCCACATTTGAAAAACACTGGGGTGGGGCATGAGGCTGACATCAGTGCTCCCTCTCTCCTTCACATTCCCCCCATAAGGGACTTGCATATCTCCAGGCAGCCTCCCCACCAGCCTTCAGTCTCCATGTCCTCCAGGTTTACATGGGAAAGTATGAATTGGGTGAGACCTAGACCGTGATCATCTAACCTTTTCAGTGCTGTGGAGAGTTCTAATTACCTTGAAGCTCATGAGAGACACTTTCATGAAGAAAGCCATTTTTGTTCTCTCCAGGAATGATTTCAATTCCTTTAAATTGGGCCATTCTTTTGTCCTGGGCTCATCTTGGGTCATTTTGCCTTAGAATACCCCCTTTTTCCTGAAATACTGACCCTGTAACAGTTCCCCAGGCTTCCTTCTTTAATCCTTCTTTAATTCCTAAAACTCTGTTCTGGGGCTGTAAGGAAGACAAAAGGCAAGTATGCCTGTAATTCTCACCTGGAATTTCTTATAGCTGCCTCTTCAATTACCACCTCACTGAGGACATTTACCACTCCATTTGTACGCAGAGAATAGTCTTATTTCACACAAGGTGGATTTGGTTATGTGGCAGGAATATTAATGTGTTTGTTGTCATTTATTCATTGTAAGCCCCATATCTATATCCTGGGAACACCTGCCCAGTGTTGCATAAAAGGGGAGTGGGCAGCAAGTGCTCTAGATGTGAGAAGGGGTTTTGTGTTGCTATATGTATCTTGTTTTTCTAATTCAGCTAAGCATGATTATTAAGTACTGTGTGGGGTCTGTATTTCCTTCACACATTCCTTCAAATTTCCAAAGGAATTGTGCTTTTAATAAAATACTACACATACAGAACAGAAAAGTCAGACAGTGCTCTAGGACAGAGCTAGGAAAGAAAGAAGTATAGAGGCATATTTCCCCCAACCCAAGGCACATTGTCTTCTTTAAAAATGATAAATGTTTCCGTAAGACTAGCCTGAAGTTTATAGGAAATTATAATAGTAATGGTAGACCTTAGAGTCCCAAAGGTTAAAATTTAGGAATAAATTTCTCAGCTCATGGTAATAAAGGTTAATTTAGACATACACAACTTCTTAGTGATTGTATTTTGATTCTATAGTGATTGGATATGTATATTTAGGGAAATTTCCTAATTTGAAATTTTAAAAATGCCTTTTATTTATAAAAGCCATACAATTTAAGAAAGTTTCACCATAACCCCAAATATTTATACTGTTGCTACCTTAATTAAGGAGACTATCTTGAAACCTTTAAATTTCCATTCTAGTGAACAGATTTCTTTACCAGTAATTTTTTTTGTAGAGAGAAATAAGTTAAAAAATGAAATTGCTTGAATATTTAATCTTTACATTTAGCTGGTTTAATAAAGTACTATATTGAAAAATCACATGGTTTTTTAACTGTAAAAAAAAAAACCACATAAAGTTTACCCATTCTAACCATTTTAAGTCTACAATTAAGTATATTCACATACTAAAAGTTCTGAGAAATTCTGAACATTTTTTTTCCTTTGTTGGACTGTGGTGTTTCCCAAACTTATTTGGCTAAGGAACTCTTTTTCCCTTAAAACCTGTAAATGCGGAAGGGAAAAGCATAGCCTCTAAAACATGAGACCACGTCCTCTCAAGCTGTATCTCATCACTGAAAGAGTGTTTTTCGACTTGGAGTCTTGATTTGACACTCAACCATCCTCCTTTATACCATATTTTCATATTTACTTTTAGGTAGAGATTTCTGTAGCTCCATAAATGCTGTCACCAAGACACTCCTTACTGTAAATGTCAAGTTGATTAAACTTTCATTTGAAAGAATGGTAAAGCAAGTCTGACAATACATTTTTCTTAGCTTGGGGTTTGAAATGATGGCATAAATCCCAGGGGGCAGATCTATGATCCTCCAGGCTAAAATAAAAACTGTTTAGCTATTACACCTCCACTATATATGAGCTATAAGCCCATCTCACACTATGAGAGAAACAAACGACTCAGCTTCAAATGCTTTTAAAGCACTAGAATCAGAACAGCAAAGGCAGGTAAATGAGAACATTTCTATGCACATACAACATTAATATTGCATTGAAAATCTGAGCCTGTGTGGACTATATTTAGAGATACAAACAATAATTCCAGAAAAGACTACATAAAATACAAGATGAATCATTGTTACTACACAAAAGCTTCTGAAATTATGCATAGAATCTAAGTGGGGAAGGCTTGAGTAATAACTAGGAAATGACTGATTTTCCACTGGAGATATTTTGTTAATTATTTCAAGGCTCTATAGGCAATTTAACACCTTGTGGGGCTGTCATTATGTTCCATTTACAATAACAACGATTTCTCTCTAAATATTTGGCAGTGCATAAATTAACTCCTTCCCTATATGTCTTCCGCAATTATGATTGAATATTTGTACTCATGTCTTACTGCTTTAACTAAATTTAAGCTCCTTGAGGGCAGTAGCGATATTTAAATCAATTTGATATGCCTTTCAGAACAAGACCCAGTATTAAGTACAATTTTTTATGTTTCAGATGTAGAGCATTTTAATTCAACATCTGTATTCATTACAAAGTGATCACTCCCAGAAGTCTAGTTACCATTCATCTCCCTACAGTTGACGCCTTTCACCCACCCAAGCCGGTTCCCTCTGGTAACTACCAATCTGTTCTCTGTATCTGTAAGTTTGTTTTTGTACTGTTTTGTTTGTTCATTTATTTTGTTTTTAGATTCTGCATATGAGTGAAATCATACAGGATTTATCTTTCTCCTTCTGATTTATTCCACTTAGCACAATGCTCTCAGGGTCTATCCCTGTTGTAAATGGCAAGATTTCATTCTTATGGCTGAGGAAGTACTCCGTTGTGTATATATACCAGATCTTTATCCATTCATTCCTTGGTGGATATTTAGGTTTTCTTGATATATTGGCTATTGTAAATAATGCTGTAATGAACATAGGTGTTCATATGTCATTTTGAGTTAGTGTTTTCATATTCTTCAGATAAATACCCAATGGTGGAAGAGCTATATCATATGGTAGTTCTATTCTTTTTTTGAGAAAATTCCATACTATTTTCCATAGTGGCTGTACCAATTTACAATCTCATCAACAGTGTACAAGGGTTCCCTTTTCTTCACATCCTCTCTAACACTTTATGATTTCTTACTTTTTGATAATAGCCCTTCTAATAGGTGTGAAGTGACCTTATTGTAGTTCTGATTTGCATTTCCCTAATCAGTCATGTTGAACATTTTTTCATATGCCTTTTGACCATCTAAATGTCTTCTTTGGGGGGAAAAAGGCTATCAGATCCTTCATCCATTTTTTAATTGGGTTGTTTGGGTTTTTTTGTTGTTGTTGTATAAGTTCTTTATGTCTTGGATATTAACCCCTTGGATATATGATTTGTGAATATCTTCTCCCATTCGGGAGATAGCCTATTTATTTTGATGATGGTTTCCTTTGTTGTGCAGAAGCTTTTTAGTTTGATACGGTCCCTAATGTTTATTTTTGTTTTCATTTAGCTTGCCTTTAGAATCAGATTTTTAAAAATCACTTTTAAGATCAATGTCGAGGAGCTTACTGCCTATGTTTTCTTCTAGAGATTTAATATTTTTGGGTCTCACATTCAAGTCTTTAATCCATTTTTGAATTAATTTTTGTGTATAAGATAGTGGTCCGATTTCATTCTTTTGCAAGAGGCTGACCAGTTTTCCCAACACTATTCATCCAAGAGACTGTCCTTGCTCCATGGTATATTCTTGGCTACTTTGTCGGTAATTAATTGACTATACGTGTGGGCTTATTTCTGGACTCTCCATTCTGTGTCATTGATCTATTTGTCTGTTTATGTCCCAGTACCATACTGTTTTGTTTACTATAGTTTTAGTATAATCTGAAATCAGAGTGTGATACTTTCAGCTTTGGTCTTCCTTTTTTTTTTTTAATTTTAATTCCAATGTAGTTAACATACAGTATTGATATTAGTTTTGGTATACAATATAGTGACTCAACAATTCGAAATATTTCTCAGTGCTCATCAAGATAGGTGTTCTCTTAAACTTCTTCATCTAATTCACCCATCCCACCCCTGACTCCCCCCTTCTACTAACCATCTATTTGTTCTTTATAGTTGAGTCTGTTTTGGGTTTGTCTCTCTCTCTCTCTTTTTTTTCTTTATTCATTTGGTTTCTCAAATTCTATATAGGAGTAAAATCATATGGTATTTGTCTTTCTCTGAATGGTTTATTTCACTTGGAATTATACTCTCTAGATCCATCCGTGTTGTTGCCAATGGCAAGATTTTATTCTTTTTATGACTGAATAATATTCCATTACATATATATATATATATATATATATATATATATATATATATATATATATATATATATATATATATATATATCTCACATCTTCTTTATC
Source organism: Ursus americanus (assembly GCF_024610735.1). Lineage (NCBI taxonomy): Eukaryota > Metazoa > Chordata > Mammalia > Carnivora > Ursidae > Ursus > Ursus americanus. The sequence continues at coordinate 5,328,907 of NC_142155.1, read as the reverse complement.
AGTTCGTCTGTTGGTAGACACAGGCTGCTACCATAACTTGGTTATTGTAAATAAAGCTACAATAAAGATAGGGGTGCATGTATCCCTTTCAGTCAGTGTTTCCATTTGCTTTGGGTAAATACTCAGTAGTGTGATTACTGATCATAGCATAATTTTATTTTTAATTTTTTGAGAAACCTCCATACTGTCTTCCACAGTGCTGCATCAGTGTGCATTCTAACCAATAATTTATGAGAGTTCCTTTTTTTCCACATCCTCACTAACACTTGTTTCTGGAGTTTTATATTTTTGCCATTCTGACAGGTGTGAAGTTATACCCCATTGTGGTTTTGATTTGCATTTTCCTGATGATGGCTGAGGTTAACCATCTTTACATGTGTCTGTTGGCAATCTGGGTGTCTTCTTCAGAAAAATGTTCTTGTCTTCTGACCATTTTTAAAATTAGATTATTTGGGGTTTTGGTGTTGAGTTCCATAAGTTCTTTACCTATTTAGGATACTAACCTGTCTACACTAACTATCTGATATGTCATTTGCAAATATCTTTTCCCATTCTATACGTTGCCTTTTAGTTTTGTTGGTTGTTTCCTTTGTTGTGCAGAAGCTTTTTATTCTGATGTAGTCCCAATAGTTTATTTTTGGTTTTGTTTCTCTTGCTTCTTTCTAGACGTTGCTACAACTGATATCAGAGAAATTACTGCTTGTGTTCTCTTCTAGGATCCGTGGTTTCAGGTCTCACATTTAGGTCCTTAATCCATTGGGGGTTTATTTTTGTGTATGGTGTAAGAAAGTGGTGCAGTTTCATTCTTTCTCATGTAGCTGTCCAGTGTGCCCAACACCATTTGTTGAAGAGACTTTTTCCCATTGTATATTCTTGATTCTTAATTCCTTTCTTGAAGATTAATTGCCCTTATAATTACGGGTTTAATTCTTGGCTTTCTATTCTGTTCTAGTGATCCATGTGTCTATTTTTGTACAGTACCATATTGTTTGGACTGCTATGGGCTTGCAATATAACTTGGAGTCTGGAATTGTGATACCTCCAATTTTATTTCTCTTTTTCAAGATTGCTTTGGCTATTTGTCATCTTTTGTGGTTCCATACAAATTTTAGGATTGTTGTTCCAGTTCTGTAAAAAAATGCTGTTGGTATTTTGATAGAGATTGCATTAAATGTGTAGATTGCTTTGAGTTCTATAGATATTTTAACAATATTAATTCTTCCAAGCCATGGGCATGAAATGTCTTCCCATGTGTTTGTGTCACCTTCAATTTCTTTCATCAGTGTTTTATAGCTTTGAGTACAGGTCTTTCACCTCTTTTGTTAAATTTATTCCTAGGTACTTTATTATTTTGAGTACAATTGTAAATGGGATTGTTTTCTTTCTGCTGCTTCATTATTAGTGTATAGCTATGCAATGGATTCCTATACATTGATTTTTGTATGTGACTTTACTGAATTCATTTATCAGTTCTATTAGTCTTGGTACAGTCTTTAGGGTTTTCTGTGTATAGTATTATGTCATCTGCAAATAGTGTAAGTTTTACTTCTTCCTTACCAATTTGGATGGCTTTTATTTCTTTTTGTGATCTGATTGCTGTGGCTAGGACTTTAGTACTATGTTGAATAAAAGTGGGAAGAATGGATATCTTTGTCTTGTTCCTGACCTTAGGGGAAAAGCTCAGTTTTCCCCCACTGAATATGATGCCCTCATTGAATATGATAAGGCCTTTGTTATGTCATGATATGTTCCCTCTAAACTTATTTTGTTGAGGGTTTTTATCATGAATGGATGTTGTACTTTGTCAAAGCTTTTTCTGCATCTATTGAAATGATCATATGGTTTTTATCTTTCCCGTTATTAATGTGATATATCATGTTGATTGATTTGTGAATATGGAGCCACTCTTGCATCCCAGGAATAAATCCCATTCGAGTGTGGTGAATGATTTTTTTTTAATATATTGTTGGATTCAGTTTGCTAATATTTTGTTGAGGAATTTGCATCTCTGTTCATTAGAGGTATTGGACTGTAGTTCACTTTTTTTGTTGTGTCTTTATCTGGTTTTGGAATCAGGGTAATGCTGGCCTCATAGAATGAATTTGGAAGTTTTCCTTCCTCATCTATTTTTTGCAAAAGTTTGAGAATAACAGGTATTAACTCTTCTTTAAACGTTTGGTAGAATTCACCTATGAAGCCATCGGGTCTGGACTTTGGTTTGTTGGGAGTTTTTTTTATTACTGATTTCATTTCAATTTTCATTGCTGGTAATTGATCTGTTCAAATTTTCTATTTTTTCCTGCTACAGTTTTGTAGGGTATATGTTTCTAGGAATTATCCATTTCTTCTAGGTTGTCCCATTTATTGGCATAATTTTTCATAATATTCTCTTAAAATTTTTTGTTTCTGTGGCATTGGTTGTTATATCTTGTCTTTCATTTCTGATTTTGAGGTGTGTTTGTTTTTTTTTTTAGAGATGAATCTGGCTTCAGTTTTTATCAATTTTGTTGATCTTTTCAAAGAACCAACTCCTGGTTTCATTGATCTATTATTTTTTAAATCTCTATTTCTTTTTTTTTTAGTCTAGTCTTATTTCCTTTCTTCTGCTGGATTTGGGGTTTTGTTCTTTTCTTTCTACCTCCTTTAGGTATAAAATTAGGTTCTTTATTTGAGATTTTTCTTCATGAGGTAGGCTTGTATTGCTATAAACTTGCCTCTTACAATCACTTTTGCTGCTTCCCAAAGATTTTGGATCATCGTATTTTCATTTGTCTTCACGTATTTTTTTTATTTCTTCTTTGATTTCTTAGATGACCCATTCCTTATTGAGTAGCATGTTATTTAACCTCCATGTATTTGTGCTTTTTCCAGATTTTTTCTTGTGGTTGGTTTCTAGTTTCACTGTGTTGCAGTCAGAAAAGATCCACGGTATAACTTTGATTTTTTTTTTAATTATTGAAACTTGTAACCTAATATGATCTTTTCTGGAGAATGTTCTAAGTGCACTCAAAAAGAATGTGTAATTTGCTGTTTTAGGGTGGAATGTTCTGAATATATGTATTAAATCCATCTGGTCCAGCGTGTCATGCAAAGCCACTGTTTCTTTGCTGATTTTCTGTTTAGATGATCTGTCCATTGATGTAAGTGGGGTGTTAAAGTCCCCTACTGTTATTGTATTACTATCAATTAGTTCCTTTGTATTTTTTATTAATGCTTTATATATTTGGGCTCTCCCATGTTAGATACATAAATATTTACAATTGTTATGTCTTCTTTTTGGATTGTCCTCTTAATGATTATAGTGTTCTTCTTTGTCTCTTCTTACAGTCTTTGTTTTCAAGTTGATTTTGTCTGATGGAAGTATTGCTACCCCAGCTCTTTTACACATCCGTTTGCATAATAAGTGTTGCTCTATCCCCTCACTTTCTTTCTCTCTCTTTTTTTTTTTTCCCATCCCCTCACTTTCAATCTGCATGTTGTCTTTAGGTCTCAAGTGAGTCTCTTGTAAGCAGCGTATAGATAAGTTCTGTTTTTTAAAATCCATTCCATCACCCTATGTCTTGATTGGAGCATTTAGTCCATTTACATTCAAAGTAATTATTGATAGGTAGGTATTTATTGCCATTTTGTTATTTGTGTTTATTTTTGTGCATCTTGTGTTCCTTTCTACCCTTGTTCTCTTCTCTCACCATAAGTTGGATTTCTTTAGTGATATACTTGGATTCCCTCTTATTTTTTGCATATCTATAAGTGATTTCTGATTTATGGTTACTATTAGATTTGTATAGAACATCTTCTGCATATAGCAGTCTGTACTAAGTTGATGGTTGCTTAAGTTTGAACCCATTCTTTACTCCCCTCCCCGAGCCCCCACGTTTTGGGTATATGGTATCATACTTTACGTCCTTTTATTTTGTTAATCCTTTGACTGAATTTTACAGATATACTTATTTTTGCCACCTTTTGCTTCCTGCTTACCTTACTCTCACTTATGGTCTTTCCTTCCCACTCAAAGAGTCCTCTTTAACATTTCTTGTAAGGCTGGTTTAGTGGTCACAAACTCCTTTAACTTCTGTTTGTTGAGAAACTCTCTCTCCTTTTGTTCTGGATGATAGCCTTGCTGGATAGAGCATTCTTGGCTGCAGATTTTTGCCTTTCATTTCTTTATATCATGCCATTTCCTTCTGGCCTGCAAAACTTCTGCTGAAAATCCACTGATAGCCATATGAGGTTACCCTGTATGTAACTGTTCTTTTCTCTTGCTGCTTCAAAAAATTTTTTCTTTATTGCTACTTTTTGCCATTTTGATTGTTATGTGTCTTGGTAAGGACCTCCTTCACTTAATTGCGATGGGGGATTTCTGTGCTTCCTAGATCTGAATTTCTGTTTCCTTACTCAACTTCAGGAAGTTTTCAGCTATTATTTCTTTAAATAAAACTTCTTCCCCCTTTTGTCTCTTCTGAGATCCCTGTAATGCAAATATTATTACATTTGATGGAGTCACCTAGTTCCCTGAGTCTGCTCTCATTTTGCATAATCTCTTTTTTTCCCCCTCTCACCTGCTCAACATGATTACTTTCCATTACTCTGTCCTTTGGGTCACTGATTTATTCTTCTGCTTCTTTTATCCTGCTATTTATTCCATCTAGTGTATCTTTAATTCCAGTTATTGGGTTCTTCATCTCTGATTGGTTCTTTATCTCTTTGTTAAGGGATGTCCTCCACTCATTTCTCAAGTCCAATGAGTATGATCATTACTTTATTTTTTAAAAGATTTTATTTATTGGAGAGAGAGCATGCGTAAGCAGGGGGAGGGGCAGTGGGAGACAGAGAAGCAGACTCTCTGCTGAGCAGGGAGCCCGATGTAGAGCTTGATCCCAGAACCCTGGGATCATGACCTGAGCTAAAGGCAGAGGCTTAACCAACTGAGACACCCAGGCACCCCAGTCATTACTTTAAATTCTCTACCAGGCATATTACTTTTATCTGTTTCACTTAGGTCTGTTGCTGTGATTTTGTCCTGTCCTTTCATTTGGGACATATTCCTGTTTCCTTATTTTGTCTAACTCTCTGTGCCTGTTTCTCTGTGTTAGGAAAGTCAGCTACCTTGCTTGCTCTTGAAAGTAGTGGACAGGATATGCACTTTTAACAAGGTGGTGTGAGTCTTCTTCCACAGGAAGGGGGGACATGCAGTTGCTTCTGAGACATGCACAGGGGACATGCAGCTGCTGCCAAGACTAGGGTGGCCAGGCTTCTCTGCAAAGCAAACATGGGGGGGGGGCACACAGTTTTAACAATGTGCATAGGTCCTCTGTGGGAGGTGACCAACCACCACTGCCAGACCAAGGCTCTGTAAAACTGCGGGTGGGAGATGTGTTGGCAAGGTTTGTGCAGGTCTTCTGAAGGAGGGCACCTGCAACACTGGGACTGAGACAGATGTGGGGTGGGGGATATGGTGTAAGCAAGTTAGGTAATGAATGCTGGGGCTGTGCTGGTTCCTGCAGGTGGCCATGTGTTTATTATAGGGTGCAGGGGAGGGAAAGGTGACTGCCAGCTCTTTTGTTTCTGGAGAAGTCTCTCGGCAACCTCTGAGATTAGTAAATAACTCTCCTTCCCATATGCTCCAGGCGTTTTTCAAACTACTGCTTCTAAGCTGTGTCTCCATGGGCTGTTTGTTGTGCTGTATCTTTAAGGTGGGGCCTCAGTGTCCTTTCTCCCAGAGGAGATATGTGGTGTATCATGTTGATTGATTTGAGAACGTTGAATCATACTTATATCCCTAGAATAAATCTACTTGATCATAATCCTTTTAATATATTTTTGAATTTTCTTTGCTAATATTTTGTTGAGGATTTTTGCATCTATGTTAATCAAGGATATTGGCCTGGTGTGTGTGTGTGTGTGTCTGTGTGTATGTGTGTGTGTGGTGTGGTGTTCTTGTTTGGTTTCAGAATCAGGGTAATGTTGACCTCTTAACATATATTTGGAACCATTACCTCCTCTTCAGTTTTTTGGAAGAGTTGAGAAGCATTTAATTTTCTTTGAATATTTGGAAGCATTCACCAGTGAAGATATCTGGTCCTAGACTTTTGTTTTTTGGGAAGTTTTTTTATTATTGTTTGAATCCTCTTTACAAGTAATCAGTCTATTCAGGCTTATACTGCTACCTGATTCAGTCTTGGAAGATTGTATGTTTCTAGGGATTTATCCATTTCTTGTAGGTTGTTCAATATCTTGATGTAAAATTGTTCGTAGTAGTCTCTTATCATCCTTTGCATTTCTGTGGGATCAGTTCTAATTTCTTCTTTCATTTCTGATTTTCTTTATTTGAGCCTTCTTTTTTCTTGGTTAGATTTTATCTATTTAAAGAACCAGCTTTTAGTTTCATTGATCTTTTCTATTGTTTTTTTAGACTCCATTTCACTTATTTCTTCCCTGATCTTATTATTTCCCTTTTTGTGTTAACTTTGGGTTTTATTCTTTTTTTTTTCTAGTTCCTTTAGATCAAAAGTTACATCATTTAGGATTTTCTGTTTTCTTGAGGTAGGCATGTATTGCTATGAACTTCCCTCTTAGAACCACTTTTTCTGCATCCTATAGATTTTGTCCTTAGGTATTTTTTATTTCTCCTTTGATTTCTTTGATCCATTGGTTGTTCAGTGTCATGTTGTTTATCTTTGTTTTTATGGTTTTTTCAGTTTTCTTATTGTAATTTATTTCTAATTTCATACTAATATGGTCAAAGAACATACTTGATACGATTCATTAAATATTAAATTATAATTAAAATATATTAAATATTCTTTACTAAATTTAGGATGACTTTCTGAGAGGTCTAATCAGAAATACAACAAAAAGTAAAATTGTTTCGAACTTCTCTGATGTTTTACTCTCCCTTCATGCTTTACTATCCGGTTATAGTAACTCTTTGGTAGGTACTCAGTAAAAGCTCTCTGGTGTTAAGAGTTGTACTTTCTACAAGAGGCTTTTCCCACTGTCTTTGTCTAGCATGGAACAAGTGCTAGAACAAGTGCTAGTCTAGTGCCTGGCATAGAACAAACACTCCAGAATTCTTTATTTAATGAATGAATGGAAAAAAAAAACACCTTGTATTTATATAGCTTATTTAATATTGGAACATTGTTGTCACACACATTATTTTCATTTAGTTTATTTTCTCATTCATTAATATTATTGGAAAATGTAGGAATTGCCAAATAGTAGGTATCGACCATCCAAAGAAAATAACTCCTAGCTTTTACAATGAAAGAATACCAAGTATTGGAAAAAATATCATAGCCAAGGGAAGTTAGAATTTTTTAGAAAAGTGTCAAAAATTTGTTAGCCATTAACAAATATTAGAAATAGCAGTTATTGTAAGTAAATGTTTAG